>NC_142376.1:18822247-19122247 GCF_059441005.1 Hippichthys cyanospilos | reverse complement strand
AAAGATTGCAGTCAATTACATCTGTCATTTGCTACCTTTGAAAAGTAATCTGACTGCTCTCAGGGACACTCGAGCGCTGTACAAGACAATGTAAGCGTAACCAAGTCATTTTTTCTGCACTTTGAATTGGCAATTTTGTCTTGTAGGGACTCAGGGGGCGACATTGCAAGCAGTACGGGTCAAGCTGTTATGTCGCTACGCGCTACAGGCAACAACTTTCATTCACGCCCATATGTTATTTGGTTTGTTGAGGTTTATATTGAAGTTTTGGCACCAAGTTTGGCCCCAAACATTTTCACCTTTCCATATTTCTACTTTACATTTTCACATAGGTTCAGATCGGTTTGTGGTATTTTTCTCCCTTCTTGGTCAATTAAAGCATCATTTTAAAATTGCAATTTTCAGTTTGATATTAAGATTGGCTTAATAAAATGAAACCTTTACGAGTGATACAAATGCAAAAAATACAGAAATCAGGAGGGGGACAAATCTTTTTTCACAGCCCTGTATATACTGCGCACACACACACACACACACACACACTTGCAATTTTAAAGCATCTGAAAGTTTAGATGTGGTTCCCAATCAATAGCATGAGAATTTTTTTCCAAACCTTTGACTGGTTGTTTGAATCAAATGTGGATGAAACTCGCATTCTTGCGAGTTTGAGCCTTGGTGAGTGCACTTCCAAACCTTAACAGTTCCAGCCGCTCATGCTGAAATGTCTGTCATTATCACACACTACACAATTTAATTAAGGATGGAGGAAGTGATGCATTAAGTTCATCTGAAGTTTAGCTTGACGTGCCACTTGTGTAATCGCTTTTACTTTCACCAAGCTGAATGCAGGTTTTGTTCATTGTTGTTATCTATGAACCGTCTTAAAGGTCACCTCAAGTGTGGCAATGATGCAGCTCAACTCACTTTGGCCCCAGAATTGCTGACGATGGATTTCAGGAAGCTTTTCTTTTTTTTTTTTTTGGAACTACTGAGCCAAAGAGAACGTATGCGTTGAAATAGTTTAGCAGTGCAGTGGCACCTTGAAATTTAAAAAGCCTAAAGTTGTCAATGTGGCATGCAAAGGAGCAATACACTGCAATTAAGTAGCAGAATTTCAATGCAATTCAAGGGCATTTACTTGTGTGCATTTCATTCAAAATCTGAAATGCAATCCTCCTTGCATGTTGTTTTAGTTTGGACTATGGTGAAACACACGGTGTATATTTCTCTATTAGCAGCTAATCTACTAACTTGTCCTAACCTGGTTATTCCAAAAAAATACCCAATGATTCCTATGGAAAGTTTCTGACGTTCCAGAATTCTGCAGCCCAACTTAAAATATGTCTGTACAGTTCATGAAGGTTTTGTAATGGCGAATAATTTGGACTCCAAAAACATATAATTGATCTCATTGCTTTGAAAATCAACCAAACCAAAGGTTTACCAGCAAGAGTCTTAAACCATACGCCTGCCTTTGACATCACACCCAAAACGCAACATAAAAGGAGCAGCGGCTTGAGTGAGAGGAATGAAAAGCCACTTGACACTTCACACGCACAGTTGTGACACAAAACAGTTGTTTTGGCTGAGGGCTGATAAAGCAGGAGAAAAGAGGATTATTGTTAGAGCTTCTCTGTCGCCGCTGCCATGAGGCAGACTGCACATTAAGCAGAATAGAAAGCGATATCATGAGAGCAAGGTGGATTTTGAGGCGAGTCACTCAGCATGTTGACTTCAGAGAGTTTCTCAAATCCTTGAACGTTGAACATTGTTGGTGTGCCGAACTTGCACTTTATTTATTGTTATCCGTTCCGTTATGTGTACTGGAATTCCAACTCCAATATGTGTACTGGAAACTTTAACCTTTATGCAATGTTTTGACCATTTTTGGGTCATTTTCTTCCACATCATTTTCACAGTATTTTACTTAAAGGATGGTACTTTCCTGGTAATGTGATAACTAATGTTTAACATTTACATGATTTCACCATCAAGGTGAAATTTCAGCTGTCTTCTTTCAAAGCTTTGCCTTTGGTGTGAAGAACTGCACAAGTGTTAAACTTCTGTTTACTTTAAGTATGAGAAGGTTACGCATAAATAAAAATTACAGACTGTTTAAAATAACAGCATTTCATTCAAGCATCGCAACTTCCCTGGCCTAAGTACAAGGACACAAAAATACGTCTAATGTTGTAAAGTGGTCACAAAATGTCTTTAAGCTCTAGAAGGGCGACCGTAAAAACTAGTCTATTCAACATTTTTGAAAATCTAGGTGATCAAAGCTCATTTTATCTTGATGAAAGACAAACCTTGACACTTTGCTATTTTGGATTATTTCAAATTACACTTGAGTACAGCACCATTACAATCATTTATTCAAAGAAAAAAATGAGCTCAGGTCAGGGTCAGGAGGTCCTAAAGTGGTGATGTATTTTTTTTTGAGCCAAAACATTTTTTAAGAGTACAGAAAAGTGGTTTAATATTGATGGAACTGGGCAAAATCAACTTGGAGTTGGAACCTAATAACATTCTTCCCAAAGGAAATAAGGGAAACTGATATAGTGTAATGCATATACTGTATGTTATAAACTGTAAATAAAGTCAAATCTGAACATCTTAAATGTCATTCAGTTTAAAAAGACAATGCCACTTGAGGAGCAAAATTCGTACTGAGCCAGGCAGGACACTGAATTGGAGATGTAGAAGTTTTTACGAACAAAATCGAATTAAATCTTGAACAGGAAAACTACTCTTGAAAATAAGACCTGAAAAAAAAACTAAGAAGACAGTTTAACATGACAGTTTAATACTACAAGAGCTTGACATTCTGACAACTTGTCACTGAACAACTCAAACGTATATACTCAAAGACAACACACCACGCCAAACCATTTCCAGATAATATACAATAGTCATACAAAGATATACACAGATGTGAAATTCAAGGCTATAAACCTGCTACAAACTTTCCTTACTTTTGTTCAACAATATTCATTTCTAGGGATCACTGTGATGTCAGTTAATGTAGTCACTTAATTTTATTCATTTATGAGGTAATTGCAATTTCTAGCTTGTTATCATATTAACAAGTTAGCAGGACCCAATCAATTTCGTGCATGACAAAAAATGACAAAAGATGATTTGCAGTGGAATTGGTATTTCAATAACTCAAGAGTGGACGTTTCGTGTTTGCCTAACCCATTAACATTAATACAATTCAACAGTCATTGCTTGTTAAGACTGGAGCAGGCAATCTTTGTTGTTAAATTCTATCTTTAGTGTCAAACTTTAAAAGTTAACCAACGAGAGGAGAAACAGAGACATGGGCCAAACCGGTCATCAGCAGATGGAGCCCGTTCTGTCGCGTGCACTGTCTGCGGGCCGCTGAATACACCTAGGAACTCAGAGAGGGAAGGGATAAACTTGCAGCGCGTACCCAGAGTACCATGACTTACGAGAAGCCTTTAGCAAAGACAAGGCTTTAACCGTTCCGAAGCATCGGCCCTATGATTGCACGATAGATATTGTTACGGGATCCTTCTTTCCCGCGGCGAAGTTGTTTTAAGTTTGTCCTCGGGAGCACGACGCGCGCGAAGAATATATTTCGTCGCGAAACATATCCGTCCGTCCATCTCCCTGTTCAAAGGAGAAAAAAGACAAGACCCTCAAATACAAACGCTTCATCTCCCAAAACAAGGTATTTTTTTATTTGTGTAGACGACATCCACTGCAGGAACACCAGCAACATGTGCGGCTGGTATTGCAACACCTCAGAGAACCGCCACTTTGTCAAAGCAGAGAAGTGCAAATTCCACCTAACTTTGGTACCGTTTCTCGGGTTCATCATGGAGAGGGGTCAACTTCTAGCAGATTCGGACAAAATACAGGTCATGGTCAAGTGGCCATCTCCAACAACAAGAAAGAAACTGCAAAGGTTCCTGGGGCTCACCAACTTCTTTAGGCACTTTATACGCAACTATTGTGTTTTAGCCGAACCCCTGACAAAAATAATTTCCAATAAAATTCTGTTCGCATCGGGGCCCGAGCCAGAAATCAGCAGCCATCGACGGTTGACAGTAAACTTCATTCTTGTTCTTTCTTCTCCCACCGAGAGAAATTATGACATAGACACTACTGGCCGTCTTCCTGGCAGTGGAGGCACTGGTTGGAGGGCACAAAACTCTAACCATTCACGATCTACTCTGAACACAAAAACCTGGCTTACCTTCGCACCACTAGCCATCTAAACCCCAGACAAACCAGGTTGGCCCAGCTTCTCACCCACTTTAATCACATAATAACCTTCAGGCCCGGCTAAAAGTCAATGTCCTCTGAACACTATGCTTTGTGTTCTAGGCAGGATTCTCCATCCCGCCACGAAGGGGTGGGGTCATCGGCCGCACACCTGACAACAATCTGACATCAAGGGCTTCTTAAGTGCGGTCGAAGCAGGAGAACGACAACGAGTTATTCCTTCACCAGTCCTTGTGTAGTCCTCATGAAGATCCCAGCAGTTCATTCCCGAGTTGTTTTCTGCCTCATTCATTTTGGTTTGTACTTTGTCTATTCACTTTTTCTCCAAGTTGTGACCATTATTCCAATTGTCCCGCGGTTATTCATGACAGAGGAGACATTGAGGAAAGATGTGCGCATGCACACTCGCAGCCTGTTGTCTCTCTGCTGCCACTGAAGGGATGCCACACAAGAATTTACACACTCAGGTAATTCATCTACAGCTCTTTTCTGTAATTGTCTTGCGTAAAATGAAAGAGAAGGTGTGGGATAAGCATGCAAATATAGTGCCATCCATTATCCAAGTGCAACACAGAATCTGAGCGAATGGTTTAACTTTTAATATTTCGCTAATATCTAAAAAAGTAGTGACGCCAGTTTACTAATTACTTACTGTGGAGGGATATTATTTGTAACAATTAAATAATAATAATAATAATAATAATAATAATAATAGGAAGAAGTATATTGTTTTGAATTACTGTTTACTTGCCAATGTGGTATTGAGCAGAAAAACGCCATCACCATCATCAAGTGTGTGATGCACAATGTACAGTATATAAAAAGTCTACACCCCGCCCCAGCAGATAAACATGACTTGAGAGAGAACTCATGACAACAGAAGAAATGTGTACCTTCCCTACTCCACCCCCGTATCATCCGTGCAAGACTAAATACACGCCGACCAGCCACTGGCATAGTTTACAGCACCTGTGACCCTCAAAAGGATGAGCTGTCAAGATGATGGATGGATGGATGGATGGATGGATGGATGGATGGATGGATGGATGGATGGATGGATGGATGGATGTTTCGTGGCTGGCTGGCTGGCATTGAAGGACGTCATGATGGGGGCGAGGCAGCCACACAGTGAGAGGTGGGGCTTTGACAAAAAATGTTTTACTTCCTGGTTAGAAACATCGGGACCATAAAGCTCATATTTAATAAGAAGTTAAATCACCAATGTGCCAAATATAATTGATATGCCTATAGTTCATAGTGGAAAGTTTAAATTTTAAACTTTAAAATATGATATACAGTGTTTCCTCGCTAGTTCACACTTCATCTTTTGTGCCCTCGGTGCTTCAAATTTTGTTTGTTTGTTATTTCATTAAAAAAACTGCGCTGAGAAGGTTTTCTGCATTCCAAACAGACAAGCTGACAGTAATTGCACAGGTCATGGGCACTCCTTGGACGTCGACCTAGCGTGGAGCCCGTAGCTGATCATAATAACAGATCAACATAATAACAGGGAAGCACGTAAAATTCCAATTTATTACAAATGCACTCTAAGTAACATCTTCCCCATGCGTTCTTTCGTCCTCTCCTGCCGCAGGTTTCACTCGCATGTTCTTCACTCGGAAAACTTTCCAAGTACTGTCCTTAACAGTCAACAGCTTGAACATGACTGGCCAGCCAATCAATCAGCTCACAGGCACTCCTAAATGACACTTGATTGGCTCCCGGCATGAAATCAACCAATGAGGGCATGAGGGTTATAACTACTGGGCGGGAGCTGACTTATGTTGCTGATAATTACACTTGCTTTTTACAATTTCTCTTAATATGCTGGTTTAAGCTCTTGACCCTAAATTGTCTTGTAGAATCTAGGCGGCACAAAGGTGGATAAATGGTGACAGCCATGAGAAGAAAAATAACTCTCTTCATGTAGTTTGTCAAGAGGAAATTTAATGCTCTTAAAAATGTTAGAAATGCCTTCAAAGGATTCGCTGTAAATCAACAAAGCAGGCGAGATGTTGGAGTATGTTAGAATTGCCTTCACAGGCTTAGCTGTAAATCAACAAAGGAGGCAAGATTAAAACGTCACTTTGCAAAGCTGACCACTTTGTTGCATAAGATGACATCAGACTTTGGAACATCAGCACCCCATCCAAATAACAGATTATTTAAAAGAAGAAAAAAATTATTGTTTATTGCTGTGTGCATTTGGACAACATGCATGCGGCTGGCTGATAAAAAAAACTGTTGCAGCAGTCTCATCCATACATCTTAACATTATATTAAGAACATTATAAGCACCGCCATGAGAGCTGGCATTCAGCCACAGCTATGTCTAGTTGGTGACAATGGGTCAAATTTTTCATCATCAGAAAACAGTTTTTTTTTTTGCTACAATATAAGAGGTTACAGCCAAACAACGCTTTATTCCTCATCTGCTTCCAAAGCATCCACTAATCACGATGCTGCACGAGGCCATAAAACTTGCATTTGGCTCATTGCCCATCAAGCAGCCATGAGTAAAAAGCCCATGAGAAACAAGATCAGCCTCTTTGGAGTTGGAGGTCATTTCATTTTTCATCATAGAACCGACCTGCAGGAGCACATCTGAGCTTATTAAAATGCCTTTAAGTAGAGGGATGCTTGGCAGCATCTGCGTCTGGCTGGCTGCCCTGCTCACATTAAAGGAAATGTTGGTTTGTTTTACGAAGGCATTGACAATACGAAAACATAGGAATGGCCATAGTACTCGATTATATTACATGCCAGTTCTGAACAGGATCACACACATGAGAATATTGGATCACTTCAAAGGCTAAAGTTCGCAAAGGAGATGAACCTTCTCCATGTGGATCTGTTGCATTAAAAATAACTTAACCATGAGTTACAAATAAACTGGGACTAACCAATAATCAGTCTAGGATAGACCCCGCCTTTAGCCCAGTCATTCATGACTGATAAGGACAACAAATGGATGGATGAAAGACTGAGTGAATTTTGAAACACTTAACTTCAATGATAAATGACAAACTGCAATCCAAAAGAATCTATTTGAGAAATTCATTCATGGCTTTTGATGGATGTTTCCAGGCTGGCAGTGAATAAGTTATAAATGCCTGAATAATAAGAAAAAACGAATATGAGAACAAAGAAAAATAATCAATATATCTGGCAAGCTAGTGGCAGGGATCAGTCAACCTTTGCTATTGGCATTAGGGTTAAATAATTTGTGGTTACTCTCCACAAATTATGAAAAACAACAAGTAACTGAAGCCATCTTGCATAATGTTGAGGCTGTACTGATCACTTTGTCACCTAAAGCAATCTGAAAACTGTCTCATAACTCCCTCCATTAACAACCTTGGCTAAAATGATCGCTCCTCCCAGTCGAGATGCATAAATGCAACATTACTGCGCATCAAGTAAGATTATAGGAATTCCAAATCCAAGCAATGTTCAACTTCAGCAATGGTTTGGGTTTTTTGGGCTGCATTTTTTTTTTTTAAATTAATAAATAAAAGTTTCTAATTTGCCTGACCTTTTTCAAACTCATCATGATAAATGTGACTGAGTAAAATGAAGAGCTCATATAAATACATCTTTTATGAATAAACAACCTGCATACAAAAACACACCTCTCTGCTTGTATTACAATTTCTGGATACCCAAGCATTGAGAGCTGAAGGTGAAGCCATTATCTTTGCATGCACTTACTGTAAATCACCATACTGCACCGCAGGTCAGGTGAGGTCGGAGGGGAAATTGATACTGGATGTGGTGAGGGTAAGTAAAGGGGGGGTTCTGCAATGTGCATTCACTAAACATCTACTGTCAGCATCTACTTCAAGTAACAAGACAAGGTAAATGACCTTTAAACAACTTTGTAAAGGGATGTAGCAATGTACTGAAACATAAGATGAGAGTAGTTATGAAGACCATAGTACACTACTTGCAATGTTAGAATGCAACAAAGCCTCTCTCTCATCAGCACACAGGAGGGAAGCAACAAGCTCATATTTCAATGAAGAAATGTTACACTGCCCTCATTAATAATCATTACTCTCTTAATGACTGTGTGTATGCATGAGTGCAAATGCTCAAACAATTCACCTTCAGTAGATATTATTATTTAGGAGAACCTTACCTTCACAGTTCTTTTATTCCATCGACATTCATTCTAACTACAGTGGTGCCTTGAGATATGGATGACCTGACATACTGCTTAACAGCAAGAGCTATTCTGCAAGATGACATTTACAGTAGTAGACCAGATTGTTCTCTCTGGTGTTGTTTAGCTTTAAGGTACCTTCGTGGATTGAACCTTTTTTAATACTACAAGTGATTACTTTTAAAATTTTAACCATATGCAGACAGCCATCCTTTAAATCTATACAAGCATTTATAATCTTTTTTTTTAATCCTGAAACACTGCATTATTGAAACCTTTCTGATTTTGAGGATCATTAGGATTAATGTAACTCATTTCTATGCATTCTGTGCAAAACGGTGGTAATCATTAATAGCTGTAGGGAGGACAACTTACATTGACAGCAGGAATGGATTATTTTGTGTCATCACTTCAGAATATAAAACTGAATCAATGCAACACTACTGACTTTGTGGTTCATTTTGAGTCATTCTTATTTACTCCTAATATGTACTCAAACAACCGTAATTAGTACCACAAGTGTATTTTCTTTTAAATGGCAGTCGTCATGAATGATCGGTGGGAAAAAGGAAATCCACTGATTTTACATCTTGCCTGATGTCACAGAATGACACCGCATTACAGAAACTATCTTTTAGGTGACGACTGATGAGTGTCCATGTCCTCTGAATCACTAAGCAATGAAGGAAAACTCTTAAGACCATAAGATGGCGAGAGAGAGAGAGAGAGAATTTGAAATCTTAATAAGCAAAGTTATTACGTTATTTGCAGAAGTACTGTGAGTGGATTAGATATGAAGCATTTGACTTGCAATAAATTGCAATCTAATCCTGAACATCCTCACTAGAGCTCCAGAAAGAACATAAATAGCAGTGCGCATACAGTATTAGCCTGCCAACATGGCATCGCAATATTCCCCTTGCTAAAGAATCTTCAATATTCTTTGAGCTTTAGAGGTCCCTGTCTGCAACACATTCAAGCACACAGGTACAAAATCATGTAAGGGGTTAGTGCATGGCCATTGTCACTGACAATCCCTCACACCCACCTTTGTGTGTGCCTTAATAACTGGACTCCAACAACTCTCATAAATTCTAGTGCCAGGCCACAGCAGCAGGGGAGGATCGCTGATGGGATGTCAGGTTGCCGTGTGAGTAATCACATTCAGGAGGTGCCAGAAGGAGATAGGGTGTGAGTGAAGGGACTACAGCAAGAAGAATGTAAAGGTTACTGTACATCATGATCCAATTGATTTGGCTCCTTGGCTCAGTCTGTTCAGTGTTTGATTGTGACTATAAACCAGTCCAGGAGTTTAGTCCGCTTTTCACCTGAAGTCAGGAGGGATTTTCCAAAGCGGGCCAGATTTGGTGTGTTACAAATGTAGGGGGGGGCCAACCTTGGTAGGCGTTCTTTACATATAACAGCAATTACTTTAAATACATTTCAGCGACCCGTTCTGTGTTTAACATTTGTGTTTTTATTTTCATTTCAGCTATCTTAAACATGTGTTTTGGTTAATTTGAAACATGCATATCAAAAATGAATTGACATTAAATATTGAAATTGAATATTCACTTTTTTATAACTCTTTCATTTACTTTTTTGGAACAGTTGGACAGAAGTAATTGTACTCTTGGGTGCAAATTACATTTGAAACATAAAAAAATATCTCACCATGGCAGTTTAATATTTATAGAACTTTTAAACACAATAACAGAGACATGAACAAGTAATAGTCATATCAACAAGTACAGGGCTCATTTAAAATATGAAATTAGTAACTATAAATGTTGATTGGATTTTTAAATGGTTCTTATTCTGGAGTTAAAACGTAAAAAAAAAAAAAAACGTTTTCAGACTTATCATAAATGAAAAATGACTTGTCCGCATGAGTGTGATGGGCGAAACTGAGATCTGGAGTGCAGGACAAAGGCCAGGTGTGGCTCTATGTCAGTAGTATGGATGCGCAAGATGTCTAGTGAGTGAGAGTCTGATAGCCATGTCCTCACACGGCTCTTACTTAAGTTCATAACGGAGATTGTCTTCTCACACAAATACTGTTCGTCGAACCGAACAAGCTTAGCATTTTCTTACCAAATGCTCGAATCTCTCGGAAACTTGTCCTTATCTAACTGTCAGTAAAAGTTGGTGATATAAAGCTGCTGGTGCTGACCGCAGCTCACTGCGTCACAGTGCAGCTCAACTTTCCTCCTCTTGTTTATTGTCGCCATTTTAGAAAATTAGTGGCTCATAGTCAATTACTCATATACTAATTTGCTGTTCCTAATTGAGCCTAGAGATGGCAGCATTTAGCACAGGCAGGTAACAGCGCTGCTGCCCAATGTATTCATTCTCCATGCGGGCCAGGCGTTATTGATTTTATGACAGAGGCCGCGGGCCGGATGGAAATTGACCACGGGCCGCATTTGGCCCCCGGGCCGGACTTTGGACATGACTGGATTAAACTCAAGCTCCCCAGTAACAGTCCACAGGTGATTTGGCACGGGGCATGTCACATGAGGAGCGGAATTTAGACCCAGAAGCAGGCAGGACACAAAGTCGGGAAGCAAAAGTCTTTACATACAAAATTGATGAAAATAGCTGACCTGGAAAACTAGACCTAGAGGGGAAACTTGGAAGAAACGGAAACATAACAGCTTGACTTTCTGACACCTAGATCTTAAATGCTATCAGACATCAATACCACATGAATAAAGCAACTAAAGAGCCATAGCAACTGCCTGGCAACTGATACACTGAGGAAGAAACCATAAGTCACAACGGTAAATACAAGACCTCATATAATAATAGTGATGGGAAAAAAAGACAAATATATGATCATTACGACAAAGAGAAGAAGTACAACAACAATAGCAACAGGGCAGCGCTACGCTGGCTGGGAAGTCCAAAACAAAATAACAAACTGTGAAACACCTTTAGATTTCAGAAAACAAATGACCAAAATGTGAAACAAATTCACACTGAACAAATTAATAAAAACTGAAATGTCAGAAAACACATTACCAAAATAGAAAACAAATTAGGGTTATGACAAAGCAGAAATGGAATGAACCATATTGGCGATTGACAGTAAAAGAGATTGGAAGTGATCGCACACCACGACAACTACACTGCATGGGTGTCAAACTCATTTTTATCATAGGCTGCATTGCGGTTATAATTTCTATCGGAGGGCCGTATGACTGAAATTAAAAACATTTTAAGTACAATATGATCTTTGAACATTTACCTAGACTTGAAATCAGACGCCAGATAAAAACTGTTCAAAACGGGGATTGGTAGCAAAACATGCTAGTTGTTTCCTTTTTTATGTTTTTTTTTAATTTTTGGTGGGGGGTTTTGTGTTTTTTTCATTTAATTGTATTTATATTATATATATTATATTATATTATATATTTTTATTTATTGTTTAATTGTAATGTTATTAGACTTTTTATGGTGTTTATTTTTTTTATTTTAATAGTTCAGTTTTGACAAATTTGATACTTTAGTCAGAAACTTGAAGTCATAATTAGCATTTCACATATGGCGTTATATTTGTGCCACAATTACGCACGCGCGGAAAAAAAAATTGAGCGGAGAAAATCAAACTGAGCGAGCGAAAACAGATTTTGAGAGCAAGAAAAAAACTATTGAGCGCGTAATGATAAGAGTTTGAGCGCGCGCCGATGGAGTTTGAACACAGAAAAAGAAATTGCTCGCTCAAAATTCCTCTTTGCTCGCTCGGGATAGCCCTCTCTCGCTCAACATCTCGCTCTCGCTCGCGATACTCCTCTCTCCCTCGCTCAACATCGCGTTTGCTCAACATCGAGCTCTCGCTCGCTCGAGTCGTCCTCTGCGCTCGCTCAGTTCTGTTCACGCGTTACGTTTGTGCCACAAAACCAGCCAATCAGAGCTTGTAAAAGCACTTTGATTGACACAGCTTAGTATCCAATGAGATTGCTTGTACGCTATCCGTTGACGCACTCTCGTTTGCCCTGTGTTCACCCGAAAAGGGCAAACGAGTGTGCGTCAACACGGACTTGGGCTGGAGAATTACTTTTAATATTATTATTATTACTGTATTGTATCATTTGACAGAAATACCTTGTTAGTTTTTGTACTTTAATAATATAAGCCCACCCCTCCCGCCTACGTCGATGTGACGCACTCTCGTTTGCTCGTTCCGGGTGAACACAACAAGCAATCTCATTGGATACAAAGCTGTCAATCAATGTGCTTTTACAAGCTCTGATTGGCTGGTTTTGTGGCACAAACGTAACGCGTGAACAGAACTGAGCGAGCGCAGAGGACGACTCGAGCGAGCGAGAGCTCGATGTTGAGCAAACGCGATGTTGAGCGAGGGAGGGAGGAGTATCGCGAGCGAGAGCGAGATGTTGAGCGGGAGAATGCTATTGCGAGCGAGCAAAAAGGAATTTTGAGCGAGCAATTTCTTTTTCTGTGTTCAAACTCCATCGGCGCGCGCTCAAACTCTTATCATTACGCGCTCAATAGTTTTTTTCTTGCTCTCAAAATCTGTTTTCGCTCGCTCAGTTTGATTTTCTCCGCTCAATTTTTTTTTCCGCGCGTGCGTAATTGTGGCACAAATATAACGCCATATTCACAGGCCACATAAAATGATGCAGCAGGCCGCTTGCCCCCAGGCCTTGCGTTTGACACTGGTGGACTACAGGGAGAGTGTTCCGCCTCGCTTGGTTCACTGGCATTTCACCAAGCGGGTGCGTGTTAACCACAAAACGGACAAAACATCACCTCTGTGAGCTCGTATCAGGTTTTTAATTACACATTCCAAGGTGCTCGCGCCTCGCTTCTCTGTTTTCAGAAGTCTCAAACTCCGGTCCTCGAGGACCGCAATCCTGCATGTTTTCAATGCTTCTGTCATAAGCACACCTGATTCAAATGATTACCTCATCAGCAAGCTCTGCAAGAGCTTAAAAATTATCCTAATCATTTGAATAAGGTGTGTTTAAGAGAGAATCGTCAAAAACACGCAGGATCCCAGCCCTCAAAGCATGGAGTTTGAGACCTATGGTTTACATGCTGGCACATGCCATGAGAATATCCATCGAGGAGTGAGGAGATTGACAAAAGGGGGTGAAGAGAGGCGGTAGAATTGTTTTGGGAGAATGAGCTACCCAAGCTTGTTTCCTCCCTACGGGCCCAAGTAGAACAGTGTTACGTTGTAACATCAAGAACTCGACAGTGGGACCCCAACAGACCGGACACAAATGAGAGCGAGTTCAGTATAAGTGTTTATTCAACAAAAGGAGCCCGCAATGCGAGAAACAGCACAACACAAAAATTGGCAAAGTATCAACTCAAATTCGCGAAAGGAAAACGCCTATCAAAGTCCAAATAAAGGAGATATAGAAAGAGATTGGAAGTGATCGCACACCACGACAACTACACTGCATGGGTGTCAAACTCATTTTTATCATAGGCTGCATTGCGGTTATAATTTCTATCGGAGGGCCGTATGACTGAAATTAAAAACATTTTAAGTACAATATGATCTTTGAACATTTACCTAGACTTGAAATCAGACGCCAGATAAAAACTGTTCAAAACGGGGATTGGTAGCAAAACATGCTAGTTGTTTCCTTTTTTATGTTTTTTTTTAATTTTTGGTGGGGGGTTTTGTGTTTTTTTCATTTAATTGTATTTATATTATATATATTATATTATATTATATATTTTTATTTATTGTTTAATTGTAATGTTATTAGACTTTTTATGGTGTTTATTTTTGTCAAAGTCCAAATAAAGGAGACATAGAAAAAAAAATCTATGTAGTTGATAAGCTTCACGCCGGAATGCCAAAGTGGGGAACGCAGCCAGCTGGAGGTTCAACGTGAGGTATCTAATAGGAGCTTAAAGTTAGGGCAGGGGTGTCAAACTAATTTTTCTCATGGTCCACATTGTAGTAATAGTTTCTGTCAGAGGGTTGGAATGACTTAAGTCAAATACATTTTAAAGTTCATCACACACTTAAAAATCAGAGGCCGGTAAAAACTGTTCAAAAGATAAATGAAAGAACAAAAAATGCTTATGGATTCCCCCCCAAATTTTTTAAAAGTTGAAGACAACTTTGTTAGGTATTTTAGCCAGAAACTTGAATACAAATCAGCATTTTGCAGGCCACATAAAATGATGTGGCAGACCGGACTGGCCCCCGGCCCTTGAGTTTGACACCTGTGACTTCGGGTCTTCTTTCTTACAATCGGCAATAAGGTTCATTCCCTCTCCATTTTGTCTTCATTGTCATATGTTTTGGTTTTTGTTCACATGTTTTCTGAAATGTAAATTTGTTCCATTTTTTGTTTCGTGAATTTGGTTCTGTTTAAAAAAGGGTGGCTCGGTGGGAGAGTGGTTAGCGCGTCTGCCTCAGGGTTAATTTTCTCAAGTTCAATTCCAGCTCGCTTCAGCTCTCCTGTGTGGAGTTTGCATGTTCTCTCCATGCCTGATGGCTTCTTTCCGGGTACTCCAAAAACATACTGGCAGATGTATTGGACATACTAAATTGTCCTTCAGTGTGATTGTGTGCATAAATGTTTGTTCAACCTTGAGTGCCCTGCAATTGGTTGGCAACCAATTTAGAGTTTCCCTGGCCTACTGTCCGTAGACAGCTTAGCTAGACGTCAGCAAGCCAGCGACCCTGGCGGCTATAGAAAATGGGTGGATGGATGGATGTTCTCCTAAATGTAGATTTAAGTTTCAATTTGTTTTCTACAATGTAAATTCGTTTCATGTAATGTAAAGTTGTTTTGCAATTTGTTGCTTTGTTTTGCACTTTCAAGTCAACGTACAGCACAGAGAGATCAAAAAAATGTATTAGTGAACAGAGAATGAAAGAAGTTTTGTTTCGAAAATCAGGTACATCCAATTATGCTTGTGTTCGCAAGGAACGATACAATAGTAGTAAAAAGTAAAATCACGAGCTAGCAAAAAAAAAAAGGTTCTTCGAGAGGTTCTTGGAGGAAGGCCACATGATGAAGCAAAATAAGAAGCACCAACAACCATGAACCTCAGTATAGGTTTACGGGACATCTCTTACAGACATTGCGCAACGGCTTCCCGTAGGGGGCCGAGCCTGATGCAAAGTGTGAGCGGCTTTCATTGCAACAACAATTCAAACTCATGCTGCATTGTAACGGATCACAGGGACATGGCCGACATCTTGGAGATGTTCCAGAGGATGATCTCAGTGATGTACATGCAGGGTATGACGTGTGCTGGAACGACAAGTACCGCTGAGGCCAAGGGCAGGAGGTGACGTGGGTGGGGAAGGAGGTGTTGAGGCCCAGCCAGGCCGTTTTGACGTGCAGGCCGACCTGGACCGCGCCAAAGTAGAGGAGTAGTAGGACCAGGTGATCTTGGCCAAGCTTACCAGGGAGCCGGGCGACGTCTTGACCTGTCGATTTTCCTGCTCGCTGTCGGCAACTACATGGCCAGGAAGGTCCAGGCCAACTCATTGGTGTACCTCATTTTGTTGTCAGGTATATCCCGGGGCTGAAAAAATACCTCATTCAGTCTTTTTGCAAATTTCTGCTCTTGCCAGACTGCTTGTTGCGTTTAATCAATCTTGCTGGTTTTAAAAGTCGGCATCGCTCTGTGGTAAAAACTTTGTGCCGAGTTTAATCTCCGAAGATTTCAGTGACTCAGGGGGCTCAAACTATTTGAGCGATGGTGATTTTTTTTTTTTTTTTTTTTTTGGTATTCCCCCTTTGTAGACACATCATATACTGCAACTGGAGCTGTGATGAAAAAAGTGGGTTACCTATTTTTTTTCAATTCACATTTCATATATAAATGTGAGGTTCTATCAACTAGACGGATTGAGTTTTGTACTTGTGTGACAGGCAGCTGTATTCTTTTCATGTACCGCTGTACTTTCTCTCCGATGTCACGTAGTGTAATGGCCAAGTAAAAAAAGGCTAAATGGAATGGGCTTATAGCACTCAGTCTCAGTGGCGGTCCGTAACGTTCACACGTATGCCTTCTGTGATGTCAGACTCTCGAATATTGTTGAGCATTGCACCGCCTTCCTGCGGTGAGCATCCACACACGTCACGTTCAACGTGAGGTCTCTAGTAATAATTTTATATATAAAAAAAAAATATTTATATCGTATATATAGTAAAAATGAATTTAAAATGTAAATGACTTTCATTAAAGTTATTCTAATTATTATAGTTTATTATAGTTATGATCATGATTGCAGGTTATGTTATGTTCAACATGAGGTCTCTAGTAATAATTTTATATATAAAAAAATATTTATATCGTGTATATATAGTAAAAATGAATTTAAAATGTAAATGACTTTCATTAAAGTTATTCTAATTATTATAGTTTATTATAGTTATGATCATGATTGCAGGTTATGTTATGTTCAACATGAGGTCTCTAGTAATAATTTTATATATAAAAAAATATTTATATCGTATATATAGTAAAAATGAATTTAAAATGTAAATGACTTTCATTAAAGTTATTCTAATTATTATAGTTTATTATAGTTATGATCATGATTGCAGGTTATGTTATGTTCAACATAAGGTCTCTAATAATAATTTTATATATAAAAAAATATATTTACATCATATATATAGTAAAAATGAATTTAAAATGTAAATGACTTTCATTAAAGTTATTCTAATTATTATAGTTCATTATAGTTATGATCATGATTGCAGGTTATGTTAGGCCAGCAGAAAAGGCCTTGCTGGCCCTGACGACCCACCACTGCATGGTCTATAGAGGCTCACATTAATCCACATGAGTACTTGGACAAAAAGACAGCTCTTAGTGTTGCCTATGTTTTACCTGTTTTGTTAACCACTTATCCTGTTCACTCATGGGAAGCTAGCTATCCGGCCATTACAGATTGAACTATAGAATCTGTTCTTTTTTTGTTGTTGTTGTTTTGTGTCAGGCCTAAGGTTGAGTAACCTTCTGCTACCAATCCCAAGGGAGGGACAATTTGGGAAACTGTTCAGTGCGGCAGCGTCCCCACTCTTCGAGCAGACTCAATGATCGAGTATAGCGAGTGTAAATACGTTAAATTAAATTGAATAGCTTATGATCTAAAAATGAGTCTGGGGATTTACTTCCCAAAGACGGAATAGCTGGAAGTTAAAACAAACACAAGTAAATTAAATTGAATTAAAAAATACAACCACAAGCCCCAGTTACTGTCTTGATTATTATTCCTGTATTTCTCAGTCCCGAGTGTGTTTACATATTAGTGCTGGGTATTGTGTCTTATATTGCGATACAGCAAAGGCATCCCGCAACGTCCCGCAATATATTGACTAATATTTGTAAAAAAATCAAATAAAAAATAATAATCTATGGCATATACATTAACGCTGACTGACAAAACATAAGGAAGGTATTAAAATAAACAAATTCCATTCATTCTTTTTCAGAAACCACTCACCATTAACATTAACAAAAAAAATATATATATATTTCTTTCAAGTATGCCCTTTGACTATGTTAATACAGTATGTCCCCAGCAGTTGAAAATTCTCTTTCAGATGGCACTGATGTGACCCGAATACAGAAGTAGCACTTTGCCACACGTGCCACCATAAAATACTGGTCACAGTGCTCTTAACTCATATACAAATCAGATTTGTGACATAACTCACGTTGGTGGAAAAAAAAAGAGAAAAACCAAGGCGATATTAAATACATTGAAACCTTGATATGGTTGTTTCTAAATAGTTTTTTTTCATATTACAAAAATTACTGAGCATATAAAAGAAAAAATGAAATAAAACAAAACTTGAATTCTTAAAATTCACATTTGATTTAAACGCAACATGAGATTCTATCGCTCATTGAGGAGGAGTGGATATTATTGTGCTTCTCGGGATCTTACTACGGATGACATGAACACTATGAGGGTGAAGGATGAAGCCCAAGAGATGACTATAACACCTGAAATGAAGGAAATGTTATCTTGGTATCATGAAGAGTTCTTTTTCTGATGTTTGCCATCCTTTGGTCATCCTTTGGCTTTGCCGCCACTTTTGCTTTGGATTGAAGCATTTGGAATGATTTACATGTAAAACACGATTCATAATAAGACAAAAATTATGATAAGAAAGCCACGCCAAAGCAGATTGTTTTAACATATATTTATTTTACCATTTTTAACTTTATAAAAGTGCACACTCATTTCCCAGGTCCTGACTTGTCCATCTTTTGCTGCACGTGTGGTGACAACAACAAAAAACTGACAAGAACCTCAATCCCCGGTCAGCTGTTCAAAAGAGGGCAGGGTGTGCAGACAGAGCAGTGCCAAACTGTCAAATAATATTCATTTGTTTGCCTTATTTATGTTGTTTGTGTGTGTGTGTGTGTGTATATATATATATATATATATATATATATATATATATATATATATATATATATATATATATATATATATATATATATATATATATATATATATATATATATACACACACACACACATATATATACATATACATACACGTATATTGGGCTTCAACACATGACTAGAAGCTCAAAACGCTTGGCGGAATGGTTGGTCACCCTAGTCTGAGGATACACTAAAGTTAGTCACGAAGCCTAGTTTACATATGTTTAAGCAAGTGGTAGGCATGAAACAGAACTATGTATAATCATTTTTTGTATACTTTCTCAAATCACAGGTTTGAGTCTGGATCCCACTTTCTATAAACTGGGGTATACAATAATCTCAATAATAGGGATTAACTGCCATTATTCTAATCAGTGAAACACACTGAGCCAAATATATTGGACAGATACCTCAATCAAGAATCAATTCATCAATATAATTCACATTTATGTGAATGTGTGTTGTTGTCTTGACCTAGTGTCAGAGGCAGCTGCCTGATTGTAAGAGTGACAGCCGGTCTGTGCTCGTGTGTGCATGCGCTCGCGGATTTCTTTTGGAGCGTGACAGGGCCAAACCCCAGGGTTCCTCTAATCACCTCCACCTCTCCTTCTTTTCCCCTCATCCCTCCCTTGTGTGCTGTCAGTCACATTGACGTGGTTACCGATGAACCCTCATTGTGCGCACTCCATCACAGCAGGCTGCACACCTCCATTTTGCTACTCTATAAAGTAGTAACAAAATATGCTCTTTTGAATATCATGTGTAAGAGTGCAATATCAGAGACCAATATCAGGACTCTTAAAATACCTCCTACAGTGTTCACCTTCATTCCAGCCTCTCTAATGTGACACACGCATCTGACGACTAAAGACTCTCTCCATGCTTCGAACCTCAGCGAGTGGGTCTGAGCGGCATCCTACATAGCTCCCGAGCAGTAAAGTAGTTTGGCCGTTTACCAATCCCTCCTCCTCCACATACTGATGAGTGACTGCGAGTCTAATGGGAAAACAACTCCAAAGATTTATTGGACAGAAAATCATCTCCTAATGCAAATCCAATGTTGTGAGTGGCAGTGCGGACAAAGCCCCCCAATGGTATTAGACTCTGTCACCCTTACGAACAACACTCCGCCCTCAGACAGATGATGAGAATGTGTGACAAGTCTTAAAAGTGTGAACCTTGTGTATTGGATTTGTTACACGCTGAAGAGTGAAAGGTAGCATGTACTCGTCCGAATTCGGGAACATATCACAATTTGTAGCAAAAAAGACTATCAAAAAATGATGACATCAAAAAGGAAATGGAAATTATGACAGAAGAAAACAACAACCATCTCTGTCTTGGCTAATCGGTTTGCCATCTATTCGTCTTCTAGGCTTGTGCTTATGAAGGTTTCAGGTGAGCTAGAGCCAATCCCAGATGACTAAGTGGCAAGAGGCAGGGTGCTTCCTGCACTGGAGAGCATAGCAACCAATCACACTCATATTCACACCTACGGACAATTTTGAGTTGTCAGAAAACCTAACATGCATGTTTCTAGAACGTGGTAGGAAGCCAGACTACTGGCGAAAAATCCACACATCCAAGTAACGATTAACCTGTCAATTTCACTCATTAAATTTCACCCTTGTGTTATAAAATAGGACATTGACAACCATCAAGCAGGCGTGAGTAGTTTTATTTTTGCTTTAGTTTTATTATATGCTGGTTAACTTTGCTTCGATGACAAAAATTGAAGTTTGGAACAAATGAATTGACTACATTATTTCCCATTAGGAAATTGCTTGGAAAGCCAAATAAATTGGAGGTCACTCAACATTGTGGAACTATGAGACGTTACAACCTTCATTAAACTTCTATGCTCATCCTGTATATCAGTATTCTGCGACCTTTAATCTTAAATCACACCCCCCTACCACTTCTGTGAGCAATTTTAAATGAACATTTAGACCATGGGTGTCAAACTCATTTTAGTTCGTGGGACGCATGGAGGAAAATCTATCCTCAAACCAGCCGGACAGGTAAAATCATGCTATATATCTTAAAAACATTTAGTGTGAATTAGATGCAGAGTTTTGCTCTGCACACTGTCCTGGTCCTAACTGGCCCCCAAATAGCAGGGCTCAACTGTAAATACGGTATATTGTAGAAAAGTACATTTAGAAATGAAAGAAAAAGTTTAATTACCGGTAACTTTTTTGGTGTCTCCTATGTGTCACAATATACTAGAAGATGAGAGCTTCATTCTCTTCTTAGATTTTTGCAACACTTTTGATTCTATTGAGCACAAATTTATTTTTAAGGCATTGGATATACAGTGGTACTTACAAAATTCATTCATTCCTGAAGTAAGTTCATGATATGAATCTTTCATAAGTAGAGACATATTTACATGTAAATAGCCCAATCCGTTCCAAGCCCTCAAAGATTTTCCTAAACCCTTGAAATGAATGTTATTAAAATATTAAAATGCATGAACAACAATAACAAATACATATTAGAAATACATTAGTCAATATTAATCAAAGTATATCATGTAAAGAATAATAAAAAAATGTTCCTAAACCCTTTAAATGAATCATATTAATGGTAGTCATTGACAATAGGAATGCAGTTCACTTGCTTGCCTTGATATGGTGTTTCAACATCACCAATCAAATTAGCAAATTTTCAAGGTCAAATTCTTTCATGTTGATCAATGATAAACAAACGCAATTTTTCCCCACAAAAGTATTATATTTGGAATATACAAGATATTAGAATTAGATACATATCTGGAAACTTAAATATTGAGAGATGGGTTAATAATATATTTTTAGTCGTCAACTACTGAATGAATATGGTCAACTGTTTACACCTTGTGATTTTTCAGTTGTATTTGATGAAATATCAGAAGGTTCTCGAAGGTTATTCATTTCTGCTCTGAAGGGTCAAAATTGTAACATACCAAATTTAAAACCAAATTAGCTATTTAATGGTAATACAAGCTCACTTCTAAGTGATTAAGCCACAAATTGTTCTATATGGGAAATTTTTCAAAGGGATACTGTTTCCAAACCTGCAGTAGTTTTTTTTTTTTTTTTTTAATTGGCATAATTCAAATGAAGATATAGACTGGAAGAATGCTTCGCTTTTGCCTAGGAAATATTTAATCAGGAACAAAGTGAAAATACGTCATAGGTGTTATCCTGTAAAAATTAAGATGCTAAAATATAATATTAATATTGACACATTGCATTCATTTTGTTCTGTTGAAGATGAAACAATATTCCATTTGTTTTGGTACTGTATCATTGGCCTCAGATAAAGTATTATTAGTTTAATAATTAATTAAATTATTAATCATTTTGGCAAAGTTTCATGTTCACTGTGTAAATCGGTGACCAAATTTTGCTGTATTTAGATTATTATTGTTGATGTATGTAAATGATAAAAGTTGTTCTTTGAACCCCAAAGCAATTCAGGCGAGAGAATTGTGCAGACTTTGAGCTAATTTCACTTGTATAATTTATTTACATTATTGTATTTATATTTATTTTAATTACTCCATTACCCTTCATCACCTCAATTTGACCAGTTCTAGTTTATTTATTTGTATTTTTACAAATAAATTAAGTAAGTTAAATAAAATACGTTTTACAAAAATTATAAAAATACTCACACTATGTGCTGACAGATGATCAGTAAATAAAGTAAAATTAAAAGTAAAAGTAAAATTACAAGGAAATACAAGAGGAAATACAAGACTGACTGTTTATAAATACAAAAGGGACCAAAGCTGAATGTTTGGTAATGGCCCAGATGGCGACACTGCCCATTGGAAATCTCTTCAGGGCAATTTTACCTGCGCAAAGCTGGATGCTAATGCTCACGTGAATGTTCACTTTCTTTAGTGATCAGCAAGACATTTGGAACAAATATGGCAGCTGGTCACTTCGGCTTGTAAATTGCAGTGCTAATATTTGCATCGCTTGTAAAAGAAGGAATTCTTGTATATTGTAATGTTCGTTATTCGGCATGAAGAAGCCTAACAAAGAAAGGACTGAGTCAGTTGTCATCGAGCACTAACATGACATAACATGGAGCACTCGAGCGCAGCCGTTTGGACTAACATGCTTGTTAACTGTTTTTTCTATTTTTCTTTCAATAAATAAAGGGATCGGACAGAACCGTGACTGAGTGAATCATTTCACACACACACAACGACATTACAGTATTATATAACCTTTGTATGTTAAGCACATGTGAAGAAAGTGACAATAAACTTGGCTTTGAAACTTGACTTTGACTAAACATTGGACTGATGGGTTTGGTCCAATTCATTTCTCTTCACAAAATCATTTTGCGGGCCGGATTAAACCTCTTCCTGCGCCAGATCCGGTCCCCTGGCCCCATATTTGACACCCCTGATTTAGACCAAAGAGGCGAAAAGGGAGTAGGACAAAGCAGGACGCAAGCCAGGGCTAATTTTAATAAACGATCGCCTGGCCCCTTCCTGTAGTTTTGGTCAAAAACTAAAACTCGTTAGCATTGATCCTGGCTCGTAGCTCCATTGAGCTGCGAGCGCCATTGTGTTCTGACAGACAGGTAGAGGTGGAAGGGAGGATACAGCTTTTGGCAGGAAGTTTACAAAGGCAATAGATACTGAGAAAGTTGAGAAGCGAAAGCAGGATACTGGACGTAATGAGGAAGATTAATAAAGTGAAACATTAAGGGTATTAATTTAACAAGTTTAATGTTGTTGTTTTTTTTGTTTTGTTTTTTTTACAAAAATCTAAATAATGGAAAAGCACATCTCTGGATGACACTTACATGACGATATCCATATCATTAAATTCCAATCTGAAAAGGGTCACCCCAAAACCATTAGCATCCTTATAAAAGGCTGATTTTTATTGGAGCCAGCTAATTAGAATGTACATGAGACCAGTAACTGTACATTAGCATTATATAATGGTATTCGTGAGGAAAGAGGCAGCGTGAGGGGGTGTAGTGCGAAGAAGAGCGAATTAGAGTGTATCACAAGGGGGAGCTGTCATTGGGATTATTTAGAAATATAGCTGGGACTTTTGGAGGTGGCTCAACAAGGAAACTGTAGATGGGGCAATTATAGAAACTGTATCTTTTCCACAAGCAAACATCCTCATGGAGAGGTGTAAATATTTTAGATGCTGGGTATACACAAGCAGGAATTATAGTGATGCCACAAGAAGCTCATTATCACAATACAAAAACTGTTGAAAACTGGGAGTGTGGCAAAATATCGGTTTTGAAATATACTCTATAGGTATTCAATGACACCACAGTTGGCCTTTTCGACAACTCAATTAGCCATGTTTAGAGGATGAAAAAAAAGCAGCATGACCCCAAGAACATCATCCTCACACTCAAGTGTATTGTGGAAACATTGTTCCTTGCACTGTGCCTTTAGCAGACACACTGCTAGACAAAGCGATGTACTGGGAGATTTTTGACGACGGCCTCATTTCCACAGTAAGAGCCATATAGAAGGTAATGGATAGATCTTGTGGGAAGGAAATGAGTCCAAATACTGGCAAATACTATAACTTCATTGCCTAAAAAAATGTTGGAAGATTCAAAACAAGTTTTGCTTTTATTTTACCTAGCATTTAGCATACATATCTTCCTCTTAGAATTAAAATGTTTGAGGCATGCCCTGCTGCTTGTGACAATTCTCCTCCAGTCTTTTCCACTGTCGATATGGGTGCTTGATCTTTAGCGATGTGCAACGCGGCCACTTCAGCGATCACGTGCCATCATGACCCTTTCTTATCATATGTGGTTCCTTGTGTAAATGCCTCCTCCTCAGTAAGCTGATTTTTAGCGGGTGTTTGCTGGTTGACACAGTCTTGTTCCGCTGGCAAATCATTTTACATGCTCGACTAGGTGTTTCTGTTTCAGTTACCAAAGTAAATTTGTTGTGCTGCTGCCTTTTATTGCAACAGGCTTTAAATGAACAGTTGCAGTGAGGTGTTACTTGTTCCACATCTGTCGCCACAGAAACAAACCACTTCCAAACCACTGACAATACAACTCCTGTCTTTTAGGAAGACATGATTTGGTTTCTTTAGCCGTACCTATGTGGCGCTAGCCTTTTGCCGCAGTAAGAGGAGAGTAAAATATCAATTTTGTTATTATTCTTAAAAAAAAAAAAAAAACTATACCGTCAAAATCCATCCCAGGCCTTGGTAGGAATAAACATGATGTCACAAGGCCCAGGGTTGAAACGCATCAAAAATCTGATGCAGCTTATGCTCCGAAAAGGATCATTATTTCTTTTTGTGATGTGATTCTCAGCTTTCTTTTCTATAAACTCTTTCAGGATCAGGATTCAGGATGTTGTTAAACCTATGCACAACTAGCCAATGACAAAAAGTGAAAACTCACCACTGTTATTAATCACTCTTATTTTGCTTTCATAAATCACAAGCCGACATCTCTTATAGTAAACGAAGTGTTTTGAGCTGATGATTAGCAGCCATGGTGACCACAGTTTGAAATGCCTGAAGAGCAGGGATGAAGCAAGACAGAAATCCCATGAGACGAGATGTCTCATGAAGATGTCTCTTATATGCCAATGTTTTACCACACAGGTGATTTGAAGGTAGCCGGATTTTCTCCTGTAATGCTGCAGGTATTGAGTCTTTCATCCTTTTATTTTCTACAGCCGCTTCTCCCCACTAGGGCCGCTGGCTTGCTGGTGCCTATTCCAGTTGTCTACAGGCAGTAGTCAGGGGACACCCTGAATTGGTTGCCAGCCAATTGCAGTTGAATCTGTTAATATTGGGACAACAATTCAAAAATTGCTATTTTTTTTTGTGAAAATCATTATAAACACATAAGACTGTATAGCACAGTTCTACATAATTATGAATTACCAACTTTTATTATTTTTTGATGATCAACTTTTTTTTTAGATCTAAAGTCTAATATTTTAGAAAACTGTCACCCCATAAATTTTGGACAATGAGGCGAAGTGACATCAGACCCACAGGACACAACATGTGAAACAGTGTGTTTGTTTAAAAGTGATCAGTCGGAACAGCAATTGTGTTAGGCTATCAGCATCAGTGTGCAGAGCCATTTAAATCTATTAAACCATCTTTGAAAAGTAATTAGACTGTTCTCGCCAGCGAACATGGAGCACTCGAGCGCAGCTAGCTAGTGGCTAATTTATGCTAAATGTTCCGCTTAACCTTTGCAACAGGCACTGTACAAGAAAATATCAGCATATTTAAGTTGTTTTTTGTGCCCTGAATTGCTGATTTCAGAACAACGTTGTGTTGTTTATATGGAGAGCCACGACTTGCGACTCACTTCAGGGGCATCAATTTGTGCAGTACAAAGATTCAAGTCTGTGACACACTGCAGAGAACAACTCCAAAATAAAAGCATACCAAGGCGAACGCCTCCATATATTCTTTGGTATGGAGCGGGTGATTTTGCAGTTGGCTGGCTTCTCACAACAGTTGGATGTATGTTCTACTGTCTTTCACAGCAGCAACAAGCAGTGCGGAGCATTAACACACAGCGCAGTGTACCTTGTCACTCCACTGCCAAAAAAAAAAAAAAAAAACAGACCACAAAAAGAAAAAGATCTTGTGCTATGCTGGGACAAGGAATCTTGTGGTATTCTATTCTCGAGAAATCCGGCCATTATAATTTGCTGTTTAATTACAAACCTTATTAAAATGTCATCCAGTTTGATATTTTGGCGTAAGGGTATGCTAAATAAGTCTGGAAGAAAAGCTGTATCTCTAAGAAAAATATTATGTATTGTCATATAAGGTATATTTGTGAATACTATTGAAAGATAGGTGGCCCTCTGGCCGCCATAGGCCATTTATTAGTCAATTGATACAATATGTTCGTGTTTAGGGGTTGCACATACAAGTGTCAGGACTGACAATCATTTACACACACATTCAATACCACTGTCAGTGAGTGGGACTTTAATATATACTGCCTGCATGGAAGTCAGTTGAGTGACCATAACACCCTCAGTGTCATTAATAAAACAACCCGCAGACCCAGCCTAAGTGGCAATTTTACCCCATCAAATTGTTCTCAGGACTCATTTGGGCAGCTCCCATCAGCAAGGGATTCCATTTGGGAAAATCACTGATGCGGTGACAGAGTGTGCAATAAGAGTAACAATGCTTACAAGCTTAACAGAGCCTATCACAGAACTGTCAGCCGCCCTCTCCTTTCTCCAATTTCCTGTGTATAATACCCCTCTTTGCCACCTTCTCGCTCCTCCGAGGATGCAAATGTTGACAAGTGATGGGCTAAAGTGAAGCTCAACAAGTGTGGGAAGCCTGGAGACAACTGCATGAGTCCTGATGGTACATTTAATCTGCTATTAGGAGTCCTGCTGCAACAAAAGCGACAAGCTAACCAGTTTGCCCTGGAAACAATTTAATTCAGAAACAGCAAAAGTATCATTCTAGCCAAGGGGCACCGCATGAATCATTAAGTAGGATGTGCATGACATCCATCATCGCTCAGTTAAATGGACAGAAAGATTTTTTTTGAAGCGGTGTGTATGTGTGCGTGTGTATGTGTGCATGTGTAAGCGTATTCATTTGTGTAGGTGATATGATCCCTCTATGTGCCTTGTGAGGTGGAAGAGGAGATTACTGCAGCGCACTTCTATAATTACCTCTCATCTCTCAGCCGCTGCTCTCAAACACAACAGGGAACGCCAGGCAGGCTACCGCACGCACAGCGGAATGCTCCACAAGCACAATGTAGCAGGCTGAGGGGGATTATTTCTAGAGGGTTATATTTCACTTGAACGTTGATTTGAGAACACCCACACTGCCTTTAAGTAACACAGGTTAGCAGTGAGAGCACACACACACTCAGCCAAACACACAAGTTGTTCAAAAGTCAGAATGACTCACCTGAAGCTACCCTTCCCACACAAAATCCCACTTAATAATCCATTCTCACAAGTATTCTTGTGCTGTATAGCTTTTTGTTGTGTATGTAGCAGCCTTGACAGAAAAGCAACCGTCACAGTATGAACACACAACGCCTACTGTGACATCCAAACTGCAACAATAATGGTAACGCTTCAAAATATCAATACACAGCTTTTTGGAAGTAGACTACAATTGTCAGCGTCTTGTTTAAAGTGTCACTCGCAGTTCAAAACGTCCTGTCTGTCACACATCAACATTGACGTTTAATGAGAGGAGCTGTCGTGCACATGTAAACACGTGTGAGCTGGTTTCAACATTTCCAAGCTTCTAATGCTTCTCTGGCTTTAGTCAAATGTTTGTCAGCGAGTCTTGACGTTTTACTGCGCGCTGAACAATCGACCAACAAAGACCTTCCCGAATGGATCCAGGACGCACACAACGAAAGCAGAAACCAACTTACACTATAATTGTTATTATAAGAGTTGCAAGTTGTATATAGTTGTAATTATAAAAGAGCCTGTCACGATGTTATAGCCACTGTAACATCGTGACAGCCTTTTAAATGGCATACCTGAATTGGATAGTCTATATGATAAAAGTGCCACTTATTTAAGTATGTCAACGTGGAATTGCATACCAAGCACTATCGACACAGCTTCGGCCAGCTATTTCGTCATGTGTGACCCAAATCTGTGGTGGGGGAAAAAAAAAAAAGGGGGGGGGGGGGGTTGTCTTCCAAAAGACAACATAAATCGCGCTTAGTGATTACATTAATCAAAGATTGTGATATTACAGTAACCAGCTGTGAGCATATTTATTCAATCGGAAATGTGTATGACAGCAGTCAACCAGATCTCAGCCTTTCTTTCTCTACATCGGTTTGCATGTACAGCTGTCACAAGTCATTGATTAATCAACAGCTAATTGATTATTAAAATATTATAAAAAAATCATTTTTGAAAAATGTCATCCTATTGTCTCTTGGACAAACTGACTTTATTAGAACAAGCTTATGAGGGCCTACGGAAAATTTCTGTCGGAACCCATGCGCCATGGCCGCAGCTATATTTGTTCCTGGAGGCCGAGTCGCGACGTAGAGTTGTTGATAGACAAGTCCGGATGTTATTAGCTGTACATCAGCTTGCACAGGCTTCCAGTCACTCAAAGCACACAATTCAAAGCGGATGGGTGCCCAAATAATAAGAGGAAAAACAAACAAGCAAGAAAAGTACTACTTTTGTGCTCCTAAACCTATTCAGAATGAAAATTCATCACAGAAAGGTGGCTGCATAGCATGGCATAGTATGGCTAGCCGGTGAAAACTTACCGAGAGTAAAATGACCCAAGCAGGTTAGACACCTTAACCGAGCAGTATATAAAAGGAATGAGAAGACATCTGGGTTGTTCTGTTTTGTTTTGTTTTGTTTTTCAAGCTTTTTGGGCCAGAGGTGCAATGAATACACGGGGAGAATGTGCTGCCTGTAACCTACTCCATTATAGTATATCACTCAAACGTCAACCAAATGTGAGACCAGTCAATGCATTAAAATAAGCTGCATTTTAACTAGTTGTGTATGGTACAGTACAAACAACCTCGGAAATCTTCTATTCTGAAGTTGTTCCCAGAAGTTCTTCCTCGCAACAATGGTCAATTTGATCTATTCTTAATCAGCTCCGAGATAAACAAAAGTGTTTTGTTTTGTTTTTTCAATTTTATCCACTGCAAATTGGTGTTGATGCCATTTTCATTCCAAATCAGAGGCCTTTTATGGCTGAAATACATATCCATGTTGGCCCAAACTTTTACTTTACTTTCCAAAAAGATTGGCGAGAACAGCAATCACTCCTGTTTAGCAACACCTAATTATTTAGTTGTTTTTTTCGCACTTTATGCAACAACAAAAAAAAATGCAAAAATATTTGATCGTGACAGCCTTATTAAAGGCATAAACAGAAGTAAAAAGAAGAAAAAGAAGAAAAAAAAAGGAGTAGATAATGGCCTCAGCGAATGGCCAGCCATGCCTTGCCATTATCTTCCAAAGATACATTACCTCATCAGTTTCATGTGAGGTGTATTTCCAAAGCAACATGGGGTAAATGAAGCCATATGTGCAAGGTAAATCCTCAAAAACAGAAAAACAAACAATCCTGCTCATTAATGGAGCAAGTATCACCCAAGTGATAATGTGGAAAGCATGAAAATGCAAACGATGTTTGTAAAAGTTCCTGACATATTAGCAGTTTAGCCGCTAACAATTAGCTGAAAACGAATCCATCCATTCATTCATTTTCTTGGGCTTTTATCCTCACTACCATCACAGACCTGCTGGAGCCTCTCCCAGTTGTCTTCAGGCAGAAGGAGAAGTACACCCTGAACTTCCATCCAGCCATCCATTTTCTTAAACAGCAATTTTAGAAGCATGTTTTCAGTGGGCTGGATGCTATTTTCTGCCTGTTCAGTCTGGAGACCTCCATTCTATGTCAGTGTCGTTTAAGGGATTTTGGACATATTACGTGGAGCAAAGGGAAGCACAGCTGCCTGTGACGACACATCATCCTTCTGTAAAGCAGAGATGCGTTCAGGCATGAGCTGGGAACACTTTTGAGGCAGATGGCACTCAGCAGCGCTCACATTAGCCGGGGGCTGATAACTATGACCTCGGGAGGCTGCAGGGAGAGAAAACATCCCATGAGAGGGGTGTCTGCTCACTAGGGGGGATATGGGATACACAGATACGCTCACACTGCACGGCATAAAATGAGCCGCGAAATACCAATAGTGGGATTCCTCATCCCTTGAGGATTTACGTTTTGTTTCAGTTCACCATACATAATAAAGCTTATGAACGTGTACACCAATGAATACCACAAAAAATAAATCAATAAAAAGATATTTATTTGAGGCAAACAAGAAATGAAATCAAGAATTATCAACCAACTTCACTCCATAGGTATTTTCGTGAGGGATGCCACAGGAAATCTCCCATCTCGCTTAACTGGTCTGAATATTATGGGTTTGTTCATCTATCTTTGTCAGTGATGTACAGTTGCAGGTAGAACAATGAAATACCCTTTTCTTGGTGCTCAAGTTACAATTAAGCAATATTTCCCCCTGTTCATATATGGCAGTAGTGTGTTGAGAGCATTTTCTAATGTATAACGTGCATCAACACAAACTTAATCCACAGTGACAGTGCTCTAATATACTGCCATATTACTCAGAGATGACGAAACTGCATGATATCTGCAAATGCCGTGATTAAAAAAAAACAACATATTTGTCTCTCTTCCTACAATAGTATTTCTCAGCCTTCAGATCCATTTTCTGAAGGAATAATGGTTTTTTTTTCATTCATAGATAAAAGGGTTCAAGCGATTGAATGCCAAAGCGTAAAAAAACAATTCCAGGCATCTCAACGTTTATCTCAGTGCAAACCAAAAGCAAATTACCCCCCAACCCCTCCTCGCCACTCAGCCTGGTCAGCAGCAATCACAATTCAAAAATTCTTCACAGCAGTCACCAGCATGACATAAACACACACATGCAATAGATTCAATATGGTTTCATCATCCTGTCAACCCAATTGTTCAAAAAATCTCCCCATATTGGGGGAAAGCTAACGATGGACATGCATGCAATTGATCAAAAAGTTCCAACATAGCAAATTTGATGCATTTAGAGGGTGTCCAAACTCGGTCCTCAAGGGCCACTGCATGTTTTCCAGGTTTCTTTCCCTCACACACCTGATTCAAACAATCAGGATCATTATCAGGCTTCTGCTGAGCGTGTTGATGTGTTGATCATTTGAATCAGGTGTGTCGGGGAAGAAAACCTGGAAAACATGCAGGACAGCGGCCCTCGAGGACCGGATCTGGACACCCCTGATTTAGAGGATCACCAATTTTCGACTACGTATTTAGGCGGGCACATTCTCCCCCCCTTCATGTGTAAAAAAAAAAAAAAAATGACGTACACATGGTTTTGTTTTTTAAATGCTACACTACCTCACTAGGCTACACGAATACACATACTATGGTTTCATTCGTTTCCAAGCATGCTAAGCCACTCGGTGACATAGTGTTGCAAAATTCCCCCCAATCAGAAAGAACTTCTGTCTCTCAACATCACCGTCGTCAACATCTTTCGTGGGAATTGAGTGAGGACGCAAATCTCCAATTTATGCTATTTTATGCTAAGACTTACTTGCATTTGACATGTGTTTCTTTATTAGTACTGTTTGGATATGAGTGGAGTGACAGACTCACCCACCAAATTCCATGAGGCTACATTATAAGTCATATTTTAGATCTGTCACTGTGCACAGCCAATCACCAGTGCTGGGAGTAATGCATTAAAAATTCATGTAATTACTATATTGCATTACTTTTACTATAAAGTGGTAATGTAATATATTTCACACAAAAGAATAGTAATATTGTACTCTTTACAAATGAGAGTAAAGTAATGCATTACGATGATTTTTAGCCTGGAAGGGGTGGTTTTTTTGTTGTTGTTTTTTTTTGTTTTTTTGCTGTTTGTTTGCTGTTGTAAGTATCTACTACAGCAGCAGATGACAGGTTGGACAAGATGGACATACGGCCATTACTTTCAGTTCGTCAGAGATAAAGACAAGAAGAATACAATTGTTAGGTCCACTTTGAGCGTGACACTAAAGAGCTGTGTCCACTTGGCCAAATAGGACCAGTAATTTGACAAACCATTTAGAACGGTGAATTTCGCGAAAAGAAGACATGCGGAGGACAATGGCAAATGCAGCACATGCAGCACCTCCTGCTCGCCGTCATGAAAAACGGTCTAAATCTTTGACACTATTCCTTTAAGCCAATCTTTCACTGGTTGTGTAATGAGCATAATGGGCTACATATAAAATGGCAAATCCATATTTCCAGTTATGGAGGTGAGAGTAATATAAAAGTCATGCAATAGTAGTGTAATGCATTACATTTCAAATACAGGTATTTGTAATGTACTAGTTACTTTGAAATGACAGTAATAAGTAAATAATCCATCACAGCTTTGAAGTAATTTGCCCAACACTGCCAATCACTGTGCACTGACGGAAAAACAACAGAGGGGAGAAGACGCAAACCCCACAAAGCTCGGCTCACCTGTTTGGTCACGTGGAGTCAGCAATTCGAGTCATGATTGGTTCATGATTGGTACTTGAGCTTCGGGGTACAGCTCATTTTCAGTCACAGCAAGTAATAACATTTGGTTTTAAATTGTGCATGAAAAATAAGGACCTTATCAATTATAGACAAATTACTAACTTTTTGCCTATCTCTTTAAACAGGAACCTGTGCAAACAACACAGGTATGCGCTTTAAACGACTTGGTTTAATTCAGAGGACCTAGTGAAAACATATTGAATCTTCGTTGAGCGCACGACACCCGGCAGTGACCCAAAGGCCGAAATCACTCACCCGTCAGCGGGTCGTATGAGCCATCCAGCTCCCGGGAGTCGGTCAAGCTTTCGCGGTTTTTGCTCTTCATGTTCTTAATTCTAGACTTCCTTCCGAGCGCGCCGGGAATAGGAAGGAAACTGTTGGCTGCTCCCCCGTGTGTGTGTCAAGAAGAGTGTTTTCAGGTTGTTTTAAATGAATTGCTTGCACCTGTTAACGGGCAGCATTTTGCCGAGCCATGGTGCTTCGAAACGCGAGGCGTGCGATGTCCCGTTTTCTCTCTGTGCGTTTTGCTGTCGACTGAGCCGCGCGCGCGTCTGCGACCGCCCTCGCCCGTAATACGCGCGCCCACGCCACACATACGCACGCACTCGCACACACAAATATGGATGGTCACAAGCGCGCGAGGCTGGACAAAGGAGCTGGTTCCTCGGCTCTCAAGAAATGACAGTAACTCTCACAGCCACCGACAAGTGCATATACACAATTCCATCATGCTTTTGAGGCAATTCGTTATGGGCTGTAGTAAATTATTTCCTAAACTTTATTGAACCCAAGACAACAAGGCCTACCCTATTTCATATCATTTTCATTTATTACACAAAATCTCAAGCCATACCATGTAATGAAATGTCAAAAATATAAAGTGGTGCCTGAAAATTTGATCTTAATTCAATCTGTGATTACTTATAGAAAGAAGCAAATGGAAAAATGCTAAATCTGCATGTTTATGGCCTTTATGTGGGTTTGTGGTTTTTCCCTTGCGAATAATAATCAGTTAAAAATGGAAATTATTTGGGCATTGTTTATAAGTGAATCAGAAAATACTTGATTTATTGTATCAAAATCCAGTATATGCTGAAAATCATATGACCAAACCAGGAAACCAGGTTGCAGACTTTCTACTATCCCTTTCTGCTAATGGCATGATGATTTTCATCAGAGTCGCTATTCTCATATACTACAATTCAAATCGATGTAACAGGCCACTAAATTTATATTCAAAATAAAACAGAAATGTATACGCATCTCCCGTCAACTTCTGTAGTACGCTGCGCCATGACGTCACCATGCAGCCTGTTCAACATTGTCAAGCTTGCGCTGCTTGAAAGCAGACTTGTCGCTTTACACGCGGCGGCAAGTTTAAATGTTTCTGTTCTGCCTTTCAGGCAAGTTTCCGTTCATTTGTCCGAGCTGACTCGTGTTCTGAAGCATTGTTTTTATTTTGCCACAAGCAGTGTAAACAGGAAGTGTGGTGAGCTTGCAGCGTAGAAGTTACACATTTGGGGAAGAGGGAAAAGTGCGAGCTTCACCAGTGCCCAGGAAGACGTATAAACTCCTATGGGAGCAACGGCTGTATGTATAATGTTGTTAGTTAAATTGTTAGGGTGATATTTGAACGCTAAAGTAACGTATGATGTTAGTTTAAGGTAATTGCTGCCGAATTATTCCCATATTATCAATTTAGCTGCTCACTTGAAAAAGTTTATTTTCATATCTTGTTTCTCTTAAGCAAATTTTCATTTGGGCAAAAGTTTTTCACACAATATTTTGGTACTGCAAATTTCTATGAAAAGACAATGTATCTTGTTCTACCCTTTTTTTAAAAATTTTGTTTCATCTTATTTTATACTATAAAAGCTATAACGTTTATAGTTAGCTTCAAAAAAGTGGAAAAGGGCATGCTCCTAATAAATGTAAAAAAACAAAAAATACCTGTCTCCCTTTGTTATTCTATCTTGTAAAGAGGATCCACATAGAATAATTATTCTTTGAACTTCTATAGATTGAAGCAGAAATCATTTAATTAATTAAATTGGATCGTTTTGAATGAAAAATCATTGCGAATCAAAAACTGATTCTGAATCGAATCGGAGACCCCAAAATCGGAATCGACTCAAAATGTGAGACAGCCAAAGATTCCCACCCCTATTAAATATGAAAGGATTAACAATTCCATTTACCTTTGAGAGAAGTGAAGCCACCGGTGGACATCATACGTTGCCACTCGCTTAGCTCATCTAGCTTGAATACATTGCTTTTGCCATGGCATTTTCACATTATTTTCTGTTTCTCCTCTCTACACCAAAAAATACCACCTTGAACATAAGTCTGGGACAAGCCCTAATTGTGCCTTAGATTACTAACGGAAAGTTTTCAAGTAAATCTCTAATTGTTACTGGCTGCCATCCGGCTTCATTTGAGAGAGTCCATTGATGGTCCAATGACATGTAAGCGCGTGTGTATTAACTACCATAATGACGGGTTGATGAGACAATGGCTTTGAAGCCCAACTTACTAAAACGTTTTCTTTATGGTTGGTGTCTTCAGACAAAAATTAAAGTTACCCTGGGATGTGGTCGCTCTTAAAGACGCGAGTGTCACCACTCTTTTCATGCAAAATATAATTTATGAACTCACCCCAAAGAGTGGTGCCAAAAGACATTACTTTGAAAGATCAAAACACAGAGTAGAAAGAGGTACCGCGATTCAAATTTATGAAGGTTCTGCTCATTTAGATTCTGCCTCTTCCTGATAAACAAGAGGCCCGCAATAACCAAAAGGCTTCCATTTTGCTGTCACCCAAAACCAACAAAATATTTCACAGATATGGTCGATTGGACACTGATTGGATTTCTGTCTGCACTGAATAAAATGAGATGAGGGGAGCCAGATTTTAAATGAAGCCGAGAACGAGGACAAAAAAAAAGGGATGCTATTGGATTGATGTGCGTTGGGTTGGATGGGATTTGATGATGCTCGCAGCAAATGAAGAGAATAAGCGAGTTGCTGATCAGGAGGCTGTATAAGGCTGCAGGGTGCCCAATCAAGGATTTATGATGAAAGTTGACAGTGGGTGCACACACAAACAACACCCATAGATACTGACCCAACAATTTAGAAAAGTAGAGGCCCATTTTCAATGGGTTTGAATCAATATTTCCTGCAAGCGGTTACGTATCTGAAGAAAAGGTTTCTAATATTGGAGGTGTAAACAACAGGATGAATCACATTTCTTGGTCAAAAGCACATTTATTATGAACACAATTATTATTATACTATTACTACTACTACGGCTAGGTATTACTGTTAAGATAATAGTAATAACAACAGTAATAACAGTGATTTGCCTTGTATGCACACAGATTTGATCACCCATGAAATATTTCAACCAGTCACATCTACAACACTCAAAATTAATCAGAACAATTTAGAAAAAAAACAGTACCTGTTTAAAGTACATGAGCAATTCTGAATTTATGTCAACCTAAACAACAATAAAAAAGTATATATATATATATATATATATATATATATTATAATTATTATTATTGTACCAATATCTAGGAAAACATATCAAATACATAAAGAATATATTAATTTTCTTCATAGTATAATTTAAAATGTATCATTTAATAATGTATTAATATATATATATATATATATATATATATATATATATATATATATATATATATATATATATATATATATATATGATATATATATAGTCAAATGCAAATCAAATGACTTCAGTTTCACTTCATGAAAACATTCATATTGTCTTACTACATTATTTACACCACACAATGTGCTCTTTGACTCAAATTATACCTTTGTTGCTGTTGATGTTTACAAACACCTAGTAAAATTGTGAAACGAATGATTGTGCAGAAATAGCAGGAAAATGGGGAAAAGAGGGCGAAGGAGCATGCATCAAAGCATTGAGATGCACTTTTTGGCTCTTCGCACAGCCTCAAGGTGAGTCACCTGCCCTTGGCACTGAACTATGAATATTAAGAGCACAAATCACCACTGAGAGCCCTAAAGCAAAAAGGTGCATGTTTGTGCATTCAAATCAGATCTTTAAACACCTTCACCTCTATCCAAGAAGTACGGTCAAACCACCAAAGATGTAACTCACATTGGACTTTAAAGTGAACTACTACAACTTCAATACGTCCGGCCGCTGCTAATATGACCGCAGCTGCGCGAGACTTCTATATACGGTGGGCCACCATGTTACGACGTTAATCCGGTCTGCGGTTGAGGTCGTAAGGCGAATTCGTCATATAACGGGCAATCTAAACCTGTGTTGAATAGCTAATGCGTTTAAAACCCCAGGTAAACACATTAAAATTGTACATACATATTAACAATTGGTACCAAAATAATATAGTAAGTGCTACGTATATAAAATATACATGCATACAATCAAAAAACATAAATAAAAATTATAGAAAGGATTTATTTACCATTGAATGCCGCTTGGGATGCCCATATTCCCTAATAAGGGTTATCTCCAGCATCGTTTCCATATAAATCATCTTCTTACTTCTTTCTTTAACATCACTAGCAATCTTGGGACCCATGGCTAACCCTTTCAACTTTGAATTAAGCAGTAAAATACACTATAAATATGATTTTGTAACCACTCACAATCGAACAAAGCTTTACCCTTCCGCCATTTTTAAAACAAATGAGGCCGCCCAATAGCAGACCATCATCTCCGTGAGGAGACGCCAACCAATAGCAGACTAGCATTGTGGTCATGCGTTGCATGGAAGCAGATAGACGGCAATTGTGAATAAGTGCAATTACCTAAAAATGCCAGCAGATGAAAGCAAAACAACACAAAGAAGGGATGAAAAAAAACTCAGTATTCCACGTCGCTACATGAAAATAACGTCAGGGATGTTGTAACACGGGGGTCCTCTGTATGTGTGTATATATATATATATATATATATATATATATATATATATATATATATATATATATATATATATATATATATATATATATATATATATATATATATATGTGTGTATATATATATAAATATATATATATATATATATATATATGTATGTGTATGCCAAATCATTAGGGTCATGGAGGATTTTCTTGCTTAAAGATGGGAAAAAAATAGTGAATGCCCATAATATCGGGAGCAGCCTAATCAAAAAATGAAGATTACCATGCAAATAGTTGTCACTGGTGGTATTTTGGTTCCCCCCAGTCTCACGAAATAGAGAGTAAAAGGCTCCTTGTAAGCAGTGTTAAAAAAAGCTTCAAATGAGTGAATCACACTTGGTTTCATTATCGTCCTCCAGCGCTCAGCTGTCATTTTGGCCTCTCAGCTGCCAGCGCCCGTAAGATTGATCATGTTTGGTGAGACTTAGTGACTGACTGTCTGACGGACTGACGGAGTGACTGACAATATTCAAGCACACCCACCAAGGCACACAAACACAGATGAAAACAAGGAATGCACATCACTGTTTTCAATAGTTTTACTGTCCCTCTTTTACATTATCTGCTACATTCATTAAAGCACATCAGGGGGTACATGAGATATTAACAGGGTTTTAAAGGTATCAACAAAGGTTAATTAATGCTTTTCACAGCCACAACAGCAACAGTACATTGGTAGGTTGGGAATGGACCGGACAAGACCACACTTAAAACCGGGGGTAAAGGGAAGGGATGTTTTTTTCAGATGGATGTGGATGGATGGATGGATGGACGGGCAGACTGATAAATTGATTCCAGTGCATTTATTCATGCATATTGTAATTCATTTTTAAAGTAGTTTTTGCCAAACTAAAGACTTTGCCTGTAATGAAAACTAAAAGTTAGACTGTAGGGAACATCCTTTATGTGGATTGTGCCCTTAATTTAAAAACAGGAACCCAAAAAAAGTGGTTAAGAGTCATAAAGGAAAGTGATAAGGTTATCTTAAAAATGCCCGTCACTTGAAAACGTGGAAGACAGAAGCTTTTTTAGAAATGCAACCTTTATAAACACTCAATGGAGGTCTGATTGGAGTTCAATGGCTGTCAATCACATCAAGTCCCCAAGATGTCCTGTGATGTAGCTGTCTTCTGCTTTTAAACACAGCTTTGACAATCCTCTCTTTACCTTGTGCATATTTAAAGCATCTTAAAGGTGAAATATGTGTTTTTTCCCTTGAGATGTGTGACAGAGAAGACTTGATGTGAATGGCAAATGATGCTTATACATGGGGTCCCACCACAGATCTTTTTCATGCAGGAAAGAATTACCATTTCTCATTACCTCTTTTTCTCTCTTAAAAAACAACAACGGGCTTTTAAAGAAGAAGAAGAATACTACGCAATTAAGTACCACCATTTATAAATACAATCCACCCCTCCCAACAAAGTCCATCTTCAAGAGGCACTGTCTAATGAAGATTGTGTCCCTACAGCACATAAACGCAAAGCGTTATATGCAGCTTTAATAAGCACAGCTGCACTCTTGGCTGCACACCACATGTTGTATGCTGTTTTTTTTCTTACATCCCCATCCTCCCTCATTTCTATACACAACTGTGTGACATTGTGTTCATTTGAGCTTAATCTGAAGTGACTTTGTACTCCATTCCCCTCATTGCTCTCATTACCTACCATCCAGCAGGCACCCAATAGCCTCTATGGCAATGCAACATGATGTTTCCATTCAAGATAAGTCAAAAGTGAGCTTCCAGGCTACATGTGTCAATATTTTTTTCCTTTGTAATGCCACACTGTTATGAGTGCAATGGCACTGCAAGGAGCCCAGACTCAAAAGGAGGTGAAAGGTGTCAGTCAAAGTGATGCCGCTTGATGTCACCTTTATCCCGAGGGATGTCCTCGGAGCGTAAGTGCGATTCCTCTGATTATGTGTAAGAGAATGTTCACATTTTTACAGCTTGATCTCACTAGGTGTACTTAACAAAATGTCCCTTGTCAGATTCATGCTTACTCCAGGACTATTAATTATCTAGAAGATGAATAACATTCCTGACCGACTCTCCGATTAAAGGGTTAATACTTCCCGTTAGTGCCAGGCTACTCTAACGCAGAGATGCGGGGCGATGGAAGTCTGCTTAAGATTCGTCCAGGTTCAATCCACCGAAGTTCTAAGGTGCTAGGTCTGTTTTAAATTAAGCTCAAACCTCACAGAGTAAATATTTGAGATGAAGTTGAAGACAAAACCACGCCTTTTTCAAAATGGCTCTCTTCTGTAAAAAATCTTTCCAATTCGAATGACCAGGATTGAATTCCATAATCTTATTTGACTACATGGATTACTCTTTGCAAACACAACCGATTGTGAGTAACTAGTTTATAGTGATTATGGCAGTACCGATGTTATGGCTTTAGTTGTTCATTCACGTATAAAGCATAAAAGGATTCAAATTTGAGAAAAACAAAAAATTAGCTCACTTTGCATTTTATAGACTTTAATTGGTGTTAGCAAAGCAAAGATTAACATAGTATTTAAATCAATAAAAAATAACTTGTAAATAACCAGATAATGAAAAAAAATTGTGTAAGTCAAACAAAAAAATCATAAATCAAAAAACTTTAATTTAAAAAATGGCTTGAAATTGACCTGGGTAATAATTGGAACAGTCAAAAATAAAGAATGTGAATAAAAATGGTTTAAAATTAACCAGATCATAAGGAATTATTGTTACAGTCAAAATTGCAAATTTGATTCAAAATGGCTTGTGATTAACTAGTTTGTGGAAAATAGTCAAAAATCAAGAATCTGAAAGAATGTCTTATGATTAATCAGATTGTGAGAAAATGTATAACAGGCAAAATAAAAAATCTGATTAAACATGGCTTGTAATTAAACAGAGGCTGGAAAATAATTGTAACAGTCAGTGTCAGGAATCTTATTAAATTAAAAGGGCTTGTAACTGACCAAATTATGAGAAATATTTGTGAAAGTCAAAATCACCCTCCATGATGAAGGGGTTTACGTGTCCCAATGATCCTAGATGCTAAGTTGTCTGGTGTTTTAAGCCCCTGGTAGGGTTCCCCATGGAAAACAGGACCTAGGCGAAGAACCAGACTAAGCATGGCTCAAAATGCCCTTATGCTGAGTAACAATGTTGGTCACAAGTTTCCCTTGCCCGGACGCAGGTCAACCGGGCCCCCCTCTGGAGCCAGGCCTAGAGGTGGGGGTCGTTGGTGAGTGCCTAGTGGCCAGGCTTACACCTATGGGGCCAGGAAAGGATAAAGCTCTCGCTACCTTAGCAGAGCTAAACATATCATCAAGGACGCCTCTCACCCCAGCAGCCACCTTTTTGAACTTTTACACTTTTTTTTAATGCAATATCTGAAATGTGCAATGTTCCGACCGTGAATGGGCAATATTTCGACCATGAATGTTCTCTATCCATAGCATTTCAGAATTTTGTTTCAAATTAGCACTTTATACTTTAGCTCACTTATCGCTTTATCATATTTATGCATACATTGCACAGACTGTTCGTCACTTTAAATTGCTGTATTATATAGTGCATCTTTTTATTTCTTTTTTACGTTTCTAAGCAGACTCCAGGGAGTAGCACCTCTAATTTCATTGTAGTAATACAGTGACAATTAACACGATTCTAATTCTGATAGTTTGGTTCCCCCTTCAGATGGGCTCACCGGCAGTGGGACGGGCCATTGAGGTCAGGTGCAATGTATATAATATAATGTATAATATAATGTAATTATATATATATATATATATATATATATATATATATATATATATATATATATATATATATATATATATATATATATATATATATATATATATATATATATATATATATATATATATATATATATATATATATATATATATATATATATTAAAGTGCCAAACATTACACAAAAAAACAATGCAAATAGTGACTGCCAACTGATGTGGCAGGGATAGAAAGGTACACATTTGAAATGGCCGCAAGCAAAGTACTTACTTGCATCTCTCATGGCATCAATGACCTCCTAAAATTTTTGACATCAGCATCAGGCATTTAATTATCTGGCAGTTTTGTTATGATACACTATTTCTACCTCATTACCTTTGTCATGGAGGGTCCTGCATTGAAATTTATGACTGGTATGTTCTTTGATGTCGAATTCTTTGGTCTTTTATTTTGTCACATAGTGTTAAGCATGGCAAAATTGGAGTTGCTGAGTGACGTTGTCAGGACACCAACCTTTCAAGCTGTTACATCAAGCAGTCTTCCAGTTTCCTTCTGAGTTTAGTTTCTGAATCTAGTCTTCCAGGTTAAATTTTCCGTTGCCTGCTGTGGTTACATTGGATTGTTGTGCACACAGACTTTCTATCTTTCGAACGCTTTGTCCTGTGTGCTTACGTGTCAAAATTTTGCTCCTTATGTGAGAAATGTATTTATGTTTAGTGTCTCACTGGTAAAAATAATATCCATATAATCAAAAAGTAAATGAGAGCAAAGGAACACGGCAAGGTGGGTCATATCCTAGCACCAAAGATTTCCCAAGTCAAGGACTTCATACACATTAGTTAAAGTGTCATACAAGAAGCCATCAGCATGCAGACCAGAAGCACAATAATCTAAGGCTAAATTCACACTGCAGCCTGAAGTGACCCAATTCCGTGTTTTTTGCCTTCTATCCGACTTGTATCTGATCTTTTGATAGTAGTGTGAACGACACAGATACGATTTTTTTAAAATGCGACCCAGGCCACTCGCGTATGTGATGCTAAATGTGATACGCAGCCAATCTTTTGACATGCAACTTCAGTCTGAATGGCCAGGTCAAATTCATCCGACTCTCACGTAACAAATAAGCGGCAAAAATCACACATCTGCGAACAAAAGGGGGCAAGCCGATTGGAAAAAACAAAATAATAGCAGATGTGGCAAAGACAACAATGAAGGGAGAGCAGGATATATTTTATCTCTCTGCCTCTTTCTCTCTATTGCTCTTGCTCGCCCGCTCTCTCACAGCAAGTGAGCCGCTCGCTCGAAGCAAGCGAGAGACACGTTGCTGGCACTGCAAAAAGTACCATGACAAAAAAACTCTCACCCTTCCCCTCTTTAACTTAATCCTCAAATTTAACAAATTGAAAATATTCTGGCTCCACTATGACAGGCATTTCGAAATCGCAAGGTACTTCCGTAAACACATTAAGCACGCACACTGTCGATGGTGTCACAATGTCCTCAATGCGCATGCGTTACAGTTTTGGGCTGTTTAGAGTTCAAACACTGGTCACATACAGGTCGTATTTATTTGGAAATGTGAACGACCTTAGAAAAAAATTGAGCATTACGCCCCTTGCAGTGTGAACCTAGCCAAACACATCTCAGATATTGTACAAAGTAGAGACCTAGCGCAATAAGTTATGTAGTTAATCCTTCTGAATGAAAGTGTTGCTCAGCGGTCCAATGGAAAGCAGTTTACAATATATATAAAGCTAAAATGGATTTACCGTGCAGCTGACTTTATAGTTTTCACCTCCCATAAGAGAGCACGATTAAAATTCCCAGCTGGCATAGTGTATATGAATCCATACCAGTCTTTAAATGCCTACCACATTTTCCCAAAGGTAAATTCTGAAAGTAATATTTCATGGACGACCCTCGATCAATGGCCGTTATGTTGCACTGTACATTCCCTTACGCTGTATGCCAATTGGGAGAACCTATGAGGGATTTTTATCACACCACTTCCTCTTGACATGTCATTTGCATTCAATAGCTTCGAAGAGCATCATTGCTGAGCTTCTGTCAACACAAGTAATTGTCCTTCCTCCCTCCCGACCTTGTTTTCCGTCTCGGAACAAAAACCCAAATGTGTTGAACGATCACTTACAAATGGTTCTGTGGACAGCTAAGTAGTCATCAGTAAGAAAAGGGCCCATAAAGTCACAAGCATGATAGATGGCATGACCGGGGAGGGACGAGAGAGGAAAAGTCCTTTGGGGAGATAGATGATGAGTGAAGGCCTATTGGAACATGCTGGATATGATGGAAAGCTTTAACAGGCAAAGTGCCGATGTGCCGAGAGGACAGATGGATGGAGTCTGGCGGGCCGTAAACTGCGCCAGCCTTTAGCCCCCAAATGTGTTGTCCCATTAACATCGCCAAAGGCTGCTTTTAAAAACAGTTGTTATGCTGCTGATACTATTGTAATGTGAGTGAGTTAGGATGCATTATCAGGATGCAGTCACTTCCTCTCATGAGGCTCTTAAAAGCATCCATCTGAATGCTACCACTGCTAGCTCATATCTACTGAGAAACACAGTATTGTCTGTCCAATTACTATTACCATTTGTAAAATGGGTGTGGGATTGGCACTCTTCAGTGGAAACACGAAAGGCCATCAGGGTGTTGCAGGAAATTATTCAATTCCCCTTAACTTCAGAAATGTATTATTCATCAAATCCAAATTCTTGTCTCATCTCTCTATGTCAGCAACATACAGTGACTCAGAACAATTAACTGCTCTTCCATTAGATAGCAGAAGGTGCAAAACGTTTCAGCGTATATGTCATCTTTTTGCTCAAGTAAAAAAAATTGAGCCGGTGTAAGTTTGGATCAACTTTGTGTAAGTGCCATTTGCCAATTGCTAAATGCAGCCAGCTTTTGGCATGCGCTAAAATTAGAATTTCCCAGCATTTGCAAATGCGCCATCTATGGAAACAGTCTTATAGGCTGCAGGGATCGCCCATTATATTAGTTGAGTGTCACTACAGTGAGCATAAAGCCGCTTCAGGTCAGACAAATCAACCATGTCACGCAAACATTGGTCAAATGTGTTGTGTCACTTCAGTTGCCAATTTAGCCCTGTGTGGATGGGCTTTCTATTGTGTGAGTGTGAATGTCAGTAACTGTGCACAAGCGTCCTCGGGGTGTTGAATAAATAATGCAGAGGCGCCTAATGAAAGATAATGTCTCACTAATGATCTGTCAAAATGAAGTGTTTGCATACAGAAGAAGAGAATCATCTAGGGCTCCAAGCACCACTCTGTGATGAAAACTAGATGGAATTATGGGGCAGTACATAGGATATACACACACAAACGCACGTGCAGCATAAATAAACAAACTAACACAAAATACAATATATACAAGTTTGCGCTGGCTTAATCTTCTTCACTATTCTGACTGATAAAAATGTAACAGAAAACAACTGAACCCCTCAAAATCTATCCAAAACAACTACTACAAATACAGAAAATAGACTGATGTTTTGTTTTCTTTTATCCCAACTTTATTTATTTTCAACCAAAAACAGAACCATCAACACCATCGGTTTGGTTCCATTACAAATATATTTTATGTCTATCACCCAAATACCCCTACACCCGCCTGAACCTCAGACAATGAGGCACACTAGTCGCGTCACACCGAAAAAGCAACGCATCCAGGGACATTCATACACAATAAGGGTAAGGGGGAGAAAGGAAAAAGAAAAGGGGAAAAACAATAGGGGTAAGGCGGAGAAAGGAAAAAGAAAAGGGGAAAACAGAAAAAAGGTAATAAACAAATAAATTAAAAAAAACAATAACTGTGGAAGGCACCACAATCTAATCCACATCTACCTATGAAGAAAGAATGGCAAAATTAGAAAGGGCTGCCAATGTTCTTTAAGTTTACTTATAGAGTCTTTCCAATTTTAGATTAAAAAGCACTTCTTTAATCCCCAGATTGTGAATTGAGGATGGGGGAGTTTCCACTTTAGCAAAATGAGCCTGCAAACAAATAAAGTAAAGGCCAGGGCCCATGTGAGGGGACAAGACTGATATACATCTGCTTTGTTGGGGTCATATTTAAGGAAGGTATCCAAATCCACGGTCCGTTCAGGAAATGAGGGAACTGTTGGCAAACTCTCTGGTCTGCAAATAACAAAAGGTCACGACTATAGTTTAGCTGGGTAGCGAAGCTGTGGCCTGAGTGCCATATCGTATAAATCCTTCATGAGTCAACGGTAGGCAGACCGTTGTTTCACCACTACTGGGCAGTAATCCTTGGCAATGTGGATGGGGGGTGTCCTTATACGTCAACTTTCCTCTCATCTCTCGAGCTTTACGCTCAGCCAGCTCGTGCGTCTTACAGTTGTGGAAGCAAATGACAACCGCCTGTGGTTTAGCATTCATGTCTGGTTTCGCTGTGAGTGTGATCGAGCTGTTTTCAAAGTGTCTACTCCGAGTACATCCACAAGCAGTTGAGAAAAAAATTCTGTCCGCCTTGGCCTTTCAACATCTTCAGGCATCCTCAGCAAGCAAAAATATTATTGCAGTGACTTCGGTTTTCCAGTAGATTAGTTTAGCTCTGAGCTTGGCATTATCCTCCGCCACTGTTCTTATCTTAGCAATCAAATCTTGACTCTTGTTCCTGTAACCAAGGTTTCCAGGAGCATGAGCCGCTGTTCATGATTTGTAATTGTAGCTTGGATACAGTCCAATTTGGTTACCAGGCGATCAGTAGATACTCTAAATTCTGCAGCAAGTGATTTTCTGTACTATTCCAACATGCATCATCATCCCCGTCTTTTGTTCTTGGTTCCTCATAATTCTGCTGGTCATTTCAATAGGTCTAATTATACACTAAAAATGTAGTATTCCGCAATGGTGATAGTTTGTGAGTAAACAACAAAAGGGAAGTTATACAGTCAAGAGCACTGAAAATCACAACTACTCCAGCATGCCATCAAACCAGTTCCTGTTGCGTTCTTTCTTTTTTATGTCAATCCCGATTCTCATTCAATAAGAAACAGAATCATCATTAAATGTCGCAAATTAGATTTTATTACCTTTAAAAAATATATAAAACCAATCTGCTCCCTGACAACTTCCGTGTAGCTGTGCTGGACAAGCATTGCTGTTTAGGCTAGTGGTCCTCAAAGTGGGGTCCGTGGACCCCTGGGGGTCTGTGGTCTGACTGCAGGGGATCCATGAAATAATTTTGGTTTTTAATTTTTTAAAAAAAAAGTATATGTGTTAATTTCATTTTACATTAAATTGTGAATGTATTCATGACTCTTCAATAAAGCAATCAATTCAGCCGCTTGAATATATTTTAAAAAAATTTAATAATTTTGAAATTTGGCAAATTGCGTTTTCAAATTTCAAATGTCAAAATTGCTTGTGAATGGGGCAATGAAGCCAGCAAAGCTAAAGCAGCATTTTATTTTATAATGCTGTTCTTGACTAAATAATTGGCAGCAACCTGTTTGGGGGAAATTTGTTATTAGGACGTGTGCAATTTGCAATTTTTATTTTGTAAACTTAGGTACAGCTGAAAAAGTAACAGACATGTTGTCAAATTGAACCTGTTTTCTTTCTAAAAGAAGTACCTGACGCCAAAAAGTTTGAGAACCCCTGGTTTCGGCAGCAAATATCACATCACATGTCAACAGCATGCTGAAAGCCACCTTCAGCATAAACACACCAAATACAGTAAGACATGAACGCCAATGCAATGGCCATAATATATTTTTATTTCAAAGTTGGTTGTTGCTGCCAGCTGTTTTTACTCCATGCAAATCCATATTTATTGCTATCACATCATGTTTGTGCCAACACCAGCACACCACCATTAAAAAAAAAAAAAATGCAGTCGCAGAGAGAAACAAGGTCCATCTATGCATTAAACATTAATGACTGAAAATATTTAAACAATGCGGACATTCCATCAATCTATAAAAACTGACATATTCGTATCGAGAAGAATTATAGGGGTTAAATTGCTTTAATTTTTTTACTTGACAATAAAGGGTTCATCAACTCACTTAGGTCTACAAAACCTAATCAAAAAACAAGGCTTTTGTGTTCCATTCAAGTGGATAGTATGTCATTTATCCATTTGTTCAGCCGCTTATCCTCACGAGGTCCGCAGGCTCATCCCAGCTGTCTTCAGGCAATAGGTGGGGTGAACCCTGAATTGATTGCCAGAGAATCACAGGGCACTATGGAACAAACAATCATCCACACTCACAAACACACTCAAGCGCAATTTGAAGTGTCCAATACACCTACCGTGGGGGATTAAAGGACTCCACACAAAAAGGGCGGAGCCAGAATCAAACCCACAACCTCTGCAGTGTGACGTGCGAACCACCCCCATGCCACCCAATTAGTATGTCAACGATTCAAAACTTACTAAATGTAAAAAAAAAAAAAAAAAAAAAACACGTCTCCATGTGATATACAATCTTATAGAGATGGTTGAGTTTATTAATTCACTGCCAGCCCAGTTAGAATGGATTTTTTATATCTATAGCCATAAATGGCAGTGAATGAGTTCAGACTGATATTGTTATTAGTTTCAATGTTTCATTGTTGATGTTTCATCATTAGTTGTTGGCAGCAGAGTACTTCACTCCTAGACCTGAATTCAGCAACTACCAACGCAGAAATGTTCTTTTCTTTGTTATTATTGTGACATTCGCTTTAAACAATGGCAGTTGCAAGAGTTTTATTGTCAAATGCATAGTAATACCACACAATGAAATTCTTGTTCTGTTCACTTTCCCAAGCAGACTACATTCCATAATCAAGCAAATAATTAAGTAGGCAATAAACAAGAACAAAAGAAACAGTAATAGAGCAATAAGGACAGTAATAATGACCCACTAATAAATGAATAGACTTACATTCTGAGCATATTATGGAGTAGATGGAGTGGAAGCAATTGTATACATGTAAGGATGATAGTGCAAAATATTATGTATTTAGCAGCTTTCCTGCACTGTGCAGGATGTGTAAGGTGCATGTGTGCATGCTGGAAAGTGACTGGTGATGAGGCACATTAGTGCGTGAGGGATTTGTTCAAAATTCGGATGGCCTGTGGGTACAAGCTGTTTACCAACCTGGCAGTCCTGGTCCTCAGGCTCCTGCAGCGTCCGCTTGATGGCAGCAGTTCAAACAGGTTCTGTTGTTGGTGAGTAATGTCCCTGATGAGGTTACGTGTCCTCCGCAGAACCCTGGTGTGGTAAATCTCCTGCAGTGAGGGGAAAGCTGCTCCACAGTTGGTGTGTTCTATTAGAAAACCTAAGAAAGGATGCTGTCTAGGTTGGTTTTGCGTTTGATCCAGAAGTATTTCAGAATTTGGCTGAGATTTCTAAGTTAGTCCACAGTCACAAGAAATATGATTTTTTTTTTCTGCAAACGTAGACTTTGAGCTTTAAAAAAATTATATTTATATTTTTTTGTGAAACAAGTGTGCTTCGAGTGGTGTAATTCCAAATAAGTCAAGGACACGAGTGTTGCATCTAATAGTGCAAAATGAGTAAAGTATGCAACATGCACTGTATTCAGAGCAAGTGTCATTTGCAAAAGATTTCTTTTTCCTCTTAAAAATGATTGCAAACTCTTGAAATTAATGAACTGTTGCCACTCAACTGGCCAGTTCTATTTTTAAACTTCCTTCATTTGCATGTATTCATTATTCTTTGTCACCCACGCATGCAGCTCACAAACGGCGGGCCATTGATTGAAGGGCCGGTGTGCAGTGCAATCAATGCAACGTGCTTTGCCATCCATAAAGGCCTCTCCTCGGCATGTCGTCCCACTAGAGACTGGCATTCACCGTACGGTCGATACACTTATAAAGTGGTAGAAAGTCATCATTTTAATTTATGTCAACACCAGGGAATTGGGATACCCATCTATTGTCTGAATGAGTTGACTTTTGCCCTGAGGTCCTCTGCTGGCTAGTCATGTGCCTGTGCATGCCTTTTGATGACCGAGTACAGGGGTAGGCAATTCTGGTCCTCGAGAGCCACTATCTTGCATGTATTCGAGGTCTCCCTTCGACGACGCACTTGATTCAAATGATCAGGATTGCTGATGACACTTAATATTTGATGTTTTATTTATTATGTAATTTAGGAAAGAGGCATCAAAAACATGCAGGTATGCGGTTCTCTAGGCCCGGATTTGCCTACCCCTGACCTAGTAGTTAAAACTCAAAATGAGCTAAATACGGAACAGAATTAGGAATACATCCCATTCATGAATCCCCTGTGTTTGAGACGTTAGATACGGCCTGCATTGGATAGTCTGGCCTTGATAATACTGATCCCCTTAAGGGCTACGAGGATGGTTTGTCCATTTTTAGCCCACATAAATTCACTTCAGTCCATCAGCATTCCACTCATCACTCCCTCAGCTGCAGTGAGTGGAACAAACAAGGTGTCTCTGGCTGCTTTCTAAAACAATTGTCATCCACCTACCAGGTGATTGGATGTAGTGACGGTTCAGAAAACCTTTAAATATTAGTATGGTTGTCAAACTAACATGAATTGTGATTAGTTAGCCATAGTGTTGTTCTTTTATCTCGCTGATCTTGTTTTTAAATCGCTAAATTTATGCTTTCTGTATGATGAGCAGATCTGTTTTTATGCTCTGGTGGGGGAAAAAAAAAATCAATTACACCCTGAAGTGGACACTTGATTGGCTGTCATAGTGTTTGGTATAAGTTGATAGGCACCTGCTGTGGTTGGAGGGCAAATCCAGGAACAGAAGGATGACATGGAAATGGAAGAACATTTTTCTGTCCACTGAATGATGAATTTAACTTTTAAAAAACTCCCCAACAAATTTGATAAAGGTATTGATATGAATTGCTTGCTTACCACAGAGGCAACTCGAGTTTAAACTACCACACAAATATAAAGCAGCCAGTCGCAACTGTAGCCTCAGTTAATGATGACAACGAAGACGCTCATGTAGCAAAGCTCTTTGACAAACTATACTCAAGAACCTCACATTTGAGAAAGTCTGTAATGGATGGACAATGTTCTATTTTAATTTTATTTTCTAATTATTTCACAATTGACCAAAGAAAATAGCACCTTTCCTCCTGATGGTCAAAACTAAACTCAAAAGGGTTACGTTTCAGGTGCCTGTTCGTTAGCTGAGTTTGTTCATGAGTTGATAGTAATACAAATCAGCCAAAAAAAGAAACTTAATCAGGAAGAAAAACAGTGTTTGTTTTTTGTTTTTTAAATCTCACTGTACATTGACAGCTGCTCTGAGATGGAAAGTTTTGACCATTGTCACTTTACCATGCTTCCAGAGGGAAATTCAAAACAAAAGCGTACCAAGCCCGTTTGCGTCGTAGAGGTTGTTTTTTTTTGTTGTTTTTTTTTTTTTTTTTTTAAGCATTGACTGGCTTCTCAGATTTCCCTCTCCACTAAAAAGAGAGGATTGGCAGGGAGTGCATTCTCCCTATGTACGGTACCGTATTTCATAGCACTTCTGACTCATCCCTATTCGTAACTGCCTGGTAAATGTGTCTATCCTGCCTGGGTCATTTTACCTTTTGTTTTGTGGCATCACTGTAAAAGAGCTGAGCTTTTTTGGACACCCCTGGACACCTCTATCAGCACAGTGGGTGGAAGGTTTGTTTACGATGGCAGCACCAGCATTGGTATCACAGAAAATGCTCTGAATACAAAATCTGACTTACAGGCAACTCTACTCATATCTCCGAATGTCTGTAAGTCGACTGTTCATATGTAGATGAGCGTTTGCAGTCTCAAATCCAACAAAGTACAGTTAAATGGTTACAACCGCATCTGTTAACGGTCCGTTAAAGATAATAAATCACCAAAGTCATTTATTTTATCAATCTTTTGCCACTATTAAACAATGTATCTAAATAAGTAAAAAAAAAAAAAATAACTGGTTGTGTGTTTTTCTCACGAATTGTTTGAGTAGGATTAAAAAAGATTAAATTACAGATCAGAATTAATCATTTTTTAAACACCTGACAGCACTACTGTATCTTAGTACTGAAGTTTGTTTTTTGTATTTTTCCAAAACACCTGGATATTTATGTTTGGAACTCGTCTCAAAAAAAAAAACGGAAGATAAATCGTCATCCCAGATACAACAGACAGTAAATAGACATAACTGTTTTCTGTTAACACTTGTTAAGGATATAACATGATTGAAGTCACGCATTTCCGGCAGTAAGTCAAATCCGTTTCCAGTGGGAGTTGGACTCGCCAAGGCTGCCCTTGGTCACAGATTCTGTTCATTACCTTTATGGACAGAATTTCTAGGCGCAGCCGAAGCGTTGAGGGGGTCCGGTTTGGAACTCTCAGTATTACATCTCTGCCATTTGTGGATGATTTGGTGCTGTTAGATTCAGGCCGTGACTTCCAACTCTCACTGGAGCGGTTCGCAGCCGAGTGTGAAGCGGCTGGGATGAAGATCAACACCTCCAAATCCGAGGCCATGGTCCTCAGTCAGAAAAGGGTGGAGCGCCCTCTCCGGGTCGGGGATGAGGTCCTGCCCCAAGTGGAGGAGTTTTAAGTATCTTGTGGTATTGTTCACGAGTGAGGGTAAGATGGAACGGGAGATCGACACGCGGATCGGTGCAGCGTCTGCTGTGGTGCGGACGCTGTACTGGTCTGTTGTGGTGAAGCCAGTAGAGGTGGTCCGGGCATCTGGTTAGATTGCCTCCCGTACCTCTCCCTTGCGAGGTGTTCCAGGCATGACCTACCGGGGGGAGGCCCTGGGGATGACCCAGGACACGCTGCAGAGACTATGTCTCTTGGCTGGCCTGGGAATGCCTGGGGATCCCAATGGAAGAGCTGGACGACGAGGGAATTCTGCTGCTGCCCCCCACTATAGCACAATGTACCAACATTTAGCTTAGTAAAAACCCTGGTTGAAGGTTTTCCTCAGAAATATTTTGGTGAGATCAAAAAGAGTTTAATTGGATCAATTAGTGTTAGGGTTAAATATGAATGCAATCTGAACACCCAGGACCAAGCAGGACACGGAAATGGAGAAGTAGGACGTTTGATGCACACAAATCATACATATTGTATCCAAAATTTGGAAAACTATATCAGAAACCAAGCTTATAACCCTTTGGCTCAAAACTTCAACGGTTTGATCCGACAACGAGCTCAGAAATTTGATTTAGAAAGAAACTTGCAAACTAGACTAGAAGGTAAGGTAGCTTTGGTGTCTTGACATCCATTGGAACAACTCCAGCTAGGGCCGTGCTCAGTACTCCAATGCCAAACTATGACTCAATGACTAACTAAAGCAATAAAAAGTGACAATTACATGACCGTACTGTAGCAACTGCACAGCAACTGATCATCATGTCGAATCCTGTATGACAAAGAAGACAAACAGCAAATGATACATCAAGCAACAAACACAGCAGCAACTAGTTTGAGGAGTTGTTACTTTAGTACTAAGAAATAATTTAAATATGGTTCTTTTTTTCTCAGGACTGAAAGGAATACAGAATCATTGCAACAAAGTCAAGGCTAATGGGCCAGTCATTTATATGGATTGAGAAAGTCAACAGTTGTTGCACATCAGGCATACATTCATTTTATTTCACTCCCAACTTGCGGGCAGTAAAATGCAGGTTAGCTTTAACAGATTGGTTTTGCTGGTCTCTATGCATTTGTGTTTTGGGGCTTTTTATCTTTTGTGACATACCCAAGAAGTCCTGCCTTACTTGCATGCGCATTGCGCTCCCAACATATACTGTATACACCAGATTAAATCCCAGTTTTAACCCAATGTGGTGGGTACAAATAATTAACCCAACCTTGAGTAAAGTAACCCACTCTATTCAAAAGCTACAGTTACTCGGCAAGTGGTTGAAGAAAACAATGCAGCATTTGAAAACAAAAACAAAAAAAATGGGCTGTGTAGACTCATATTGAAAAAGCAAGTGAAAGCAAGAAAGATGGCTGTCAGCGGTGTAAAATGCAAGATAAAGAGCCAGAGCAAGAGTGATAGAAATGTAAAGGCAATAGTGGTGATGTAATTGAGGAGTAGGCAGAGCGCTACACGCGCCATGACAGGTAATCACTCACACACAATGTGCTTTGACGGCACACAAAATGTGTCACTGGAGACCACCCCCAACTCACCCCACTCTACGCAAAAACATCACAAGAACACACAAGTTTCCGTTCATGAACGATTCTCCCCCATAAAAGGAAAATATTAACATTTTAAACCCAAGCAGGGGTGGCTAAGTCTGGTTCCCGAGAGCCACATTCCAGATTGATTTTGATTCAGCTAATCATTTGAATCAGGTAAATTGGTTGAGGGGAAACATTGAAAACAGGCAGGATTGTGGCTCTGGATTGTGGCCTATAAAAGCCACGCTTAAGAACTCTCAGTTTTCGCTGATTATGTCAGGATGGGATAGACAAAAACTATGATGTTCTGTCTGATGAAGTGTACAGTTCCAGGTTTCCACCCAAGGTGTCAACCCACTGAGATGTCAACCCACTGAGATGTCAAGAAACTCTCAGTTTTCGCTGATTATGTCAGGATGGGATAGACAAAAACTGTAATGTTCTGTCTGATGAAGTGTACAGTTCCAGGTGTCCACCCAAGGTGTCACCCCACTGAGATGTCAAGAAACACACACACACACACGCACACACACGCACACACACACACACACACACACACACACACACACACACACACACACACACACACACAGAAAAAGCTGCTGAGCAGCATTTTTCTAGAACTTGTTCATTTGTGATGTAGTTAAGTCGATATGGACACACACATACTCGCACACACATAAAACCTAATGTACAGTATGTGATTATGGAATACCCTTACACTCCTATAATGACAGCTGCACACATTACATAATGGAAAGTGTCCAGAAAATTGCTTTCTTACTCACCACCTCAACTACAAATGAGAAATAATGAGCAAGGACTTCGGGTATACAACTCTATGATCCAGCAAAATCTGTGTCGCATAGGGGAGTAAATTAATCTCAATGCTTACTCGTGCAAAGTCAAACAAGCACCATAACTTTGACATGTTTATTTGGAATATTGTGACGATGCTGGAACTTTAATTGACAGTATAACTCATGTAAAGCAACATACTCAGGGATTGATGTGATTTGTTGATTGCTGCTGTTACGGTTGGATTTTTTTTTCCCAGTTCAAAACTTTTAATCATGTTTTTCTTATTAGGTGTATTGCTTTTAAATTAGTTTTTTTACAACATGGAAATGTTCAAACTTTTTTATTTGTGGAGGATGCTGTCAATTCAGAGGTTTTTGTCCAAACAATTTTTTTGTCATTTAAAAATCTATGACACAAACTAAGGCCTTGTCCACATGTTGTCATGTCGGGGCATGGCGGTTTGAAGAGGCGCAGGACGTGGGAAAGGCGGAACCAATAAAAATGCAGGACTAACTGGGGAAAGGCTCGAGTGAAGGTGATTTATTAACAAAGGCAGGGTGAAAGAATCGAAAAATACAAAGTACAAACCAAAAACGTTAAGCTGAAGCTGGCTGGGGGCGACAAGGAACGGGAGGCAGCACAGGAAGGAGGGCAACGTGAGGCACGACGGCAAGGGGAAGACATACAAAGACCCGACAAGGAATGAGGCAAAACACTGGGCCTTAAATACTAACAGAACTAATGAAAACGCGAGACACCTGGGAACAAGGGGCGGGGTAGCTGACAGGAGGACACACACGGGCGACAGGTGAGGTTGATTAAGGTAATGACACGCAGGGGAAAACACAGTGAACCTATAACTAAAACTAAACAACTCAAAACCCACAACAAAACACAGACAGATCATGACTCATGTAACTGTCTTATTTAATCCCGCGTAGTCTCCCCCTGATTGTTGTTTAGTTCAAGAAATCACATATATACGAATCCAGCACACTGTGCTTTCACTAATTTACAAGCATGCCAAGTCGCTAGGCGGCAGTTGTGTCGCCAAATTCTGTCCAATCAGAAAGAACTTCCACCTCTGACATGTCCAATCAGAATGAACGTCCATCTCTGACATCACCAGTGTCTGCGTCTTTGGTGGGTAAAAAAGTAGAGCGATGACACAGATCTCCAGTTTAAGCTGGTTACACACAACCACGAAACCAGAGGATAGGGCAAATCCCTAGGGTTCGAAAGATTCGGCTTTGATGAAAAAAAAAAAAGCCCAGCCATGTATAGCAAATAGAGAAAACAGACAATTACTCCTAGTTTGCAATAACCCTGGCTAGGTGTAGAAAAGGTCCAAGAAATACATATAAATGCATACCTATATAATAAAGAAGTGGTGGAGGAAGTATGTGATTCCTGGGTGCATTGTGATTCAGAAAAGGATGAGACTGAATCAATACGCTTATGCAGAGGTCTCCAGCCGCAGGTCCCCGCCCTGGTACCAGTCCGTGGAACAACTTGTACCGGGCTGCATGGACTGCACCCAAAATAATGAACTACAGTGCCCCCTTGTTACGAGACTAATCCGTTCCACGGTTGGGCTCGTGAGGCGAATTCACCGCATGGCGGGCAATCCAAACCTATGTTAAATAGCTAATGCGTTTACAACCCCAAGGTAAAAACATCTAAATTGTACATACAAATTAAAATATGCTAACAAAATAGTATAATAAATGCTACGTATATACAACATGCATGTATATAATCAGAAAACATCATGAATAAAAAATATACAAAGGATTTATTTACCTTTGAGTGGCGCTTGTTATGTAGCTTAATGCTCTGGATGTAGTGTGTCTGTCTTGGTTGACATGCCGCTACATTAAGTGGACATGAGGGAAGTCTGGGCTTCCCTGCTAAACTTGCTGCCCTCATGACCTGACCAAGATAAATTAATTTATACATAAATAAATAAATAAATAAATAAATAAATAAATAAATTTGATGGATTATGCGTCTTAACACTTTTGTGAAGTGCACCTAGAGCGAATACGCCAATGCACAGAGCGAAACAAACATGGATGACACCCACCTCTTTCCACTTTAAAAGCAGACATGTGCATCGGGTCCACAGGCTATTGTTACTGCAGGTATTAGAGGGGCTACTGACCTTTTTTAACGTCAGATGATGCTACAAATATACCGTTGTTTTAGCTGGTAAAATGAGAGGATTTGCTCGTCTGAATTGCTATGCATGCACGCTAAAGGTTGCCTTTTTAGCATGCCCTGAAGTGACTGAGTACTAGTGATATGACGATCACAAATGAATCCTCTATGTTGAACAGCACTTTACTGTGAACGATGGGACTCAAATCTTTGCAACGAGCCGTTTAAGTCCCTTCCTTCTCCGGAGCAATCGTAAAAAATAAGGCACACGGAGTGGAGAGAGTAAAGAGAGAAGAGGGGCAGAGGTGGAAAGGAGGAGTTGCAGGTTAAGATTTGATAGGTGTGATGTGAGGTGTTTTTGTCAAAATATTTCAGATGCAATGCACACACGTGTGTTAGGCAATATATGTGTTCTGCATCTTTATGTTTATTCAAGAGAATTAGAAGTTATTAAATGTCTTGGTTTTTTTTTAATTTACCATATAGTAAAAGTCTATTAAGCAATGTCTGGCACAATTACCAACATATAATGCACTTACTAATTACAATATTATAGATTTCAACAATATTTAATGTGCCATCACTTAAACACTTAATCTATGACATGGATTCCAATGTATGACTAATCCCAGTGCATATTTTAAGGGTAAAACATGGATTTTTTACTACCAAGTGTGTGGGTTTCTTGGGTGAGTAAGACATGGTGTCACTTTTTTCGACAGCACAATTGACAAACACCAACTTGAAGAGTATAAGGTGTTTAAAATTTCAAGGCACAAATTGAAAGAGACTTGCAGCACTAGTTGGAACGCTGTATAAGAGATAGTGAGCAGGTTTTGGGGACAAACGCCTCCAATCATACACGCAGTTGTTTATTTAATCTTTTTGTCTGTAATTACATCACTCACTGAGTTGTTCAAGTTTTCATTTCCAGTTCTCATGTATAGGTTTGATAAAATATGGAAATGAATTCACTTGTTGCTTCTTAATACACAGTTTGCAAGGCATGAATCGGAGAAAAAGTCTTGTGAAAATGTGCATCAGTCTAGAAAAATTAACCCAGTATTAATAATCGTTTTATAATCAAATCATAGCTTCTTAATCATATTCTTTACCAAATTGTGTGGTTCACAAAGACTTGCGCTCCTAATGAACACTGACAAATGCAGACTAAGTTAATGAGGTCTAAGAGCAGATAGCCTTCCTTCTGATGCTGTTGACCTCACGTACCGCCAATAGAGTGAGTAGGAGTAGACAGAAAGGCAGAGAATAGCAATGAGTCAATGGGGAGGAAAAAAAAGAATAGAAATACAATGCAGATAACCTGAGGCAGAGGAGGGGGGAGGATGTTAATTGGAAAGAAAAAGCAAAAGGTTCAACAGGAGGAAGAAAATGGTGATGAATCAACAAACCAAATGCAGTACTTACAGTCATGGTAGAAAACAAAGAAATGGAAGTACCGCAACTGAGACATGTGACACATTTAAAAAACAAACACAATTGTTGTACTTGCTGATTTTTTTTTTCGTATCCAAGTTCTTTCTCTTACCCTTTTTTGTCAAAAGACAATCATGACTACTCTCCATTGGCCAGACACATAATTGTACACACATGTACCAGGACTACATAATTAATTGTTTTCCAACATCCAATCCAAACTGAATTCAAGAAGCAATTTGTCAAGTGGTGGTCCAAGAATTGCCTGAAGTAGCACAAAATTGATAGAGTTGAGCTACCTTGTGCCTCTCTTCTGCCCTATACTTTCATCCATTAGCTGCATGAGAACTCGCGCCTACTTGTAGAACTGCGGCTCACCGTGATTCCGACTATGTACAGCCAAGCCATGGAAATGAGAAGGGATAACGTGAAGGGAAACATATATTAGATTGTTATCATTATGTGATTATTTCTTGTCTAGAATAGTGTGCATTGCTATCCATCTATGCAGTCCTAGTTCATCTCGCTAGAGTCCTTAGATAGAGCAATTGACGCAGCAGTGTGTGAGCTGGGACCTTGGCCCAGCTGTTGGTGGCGCCCGGCTGGCTCCTTTTGTTATGTCTTGTAAAGTGCAATGCTTTGCTGAATGAATAAAAAGCAGGCAGGGACGCTTGAGCGACAAAAATGCTGGTGGTAATGCATGAGAATGTACGCCAAGCTTTTCCCTTTGCCTAGGCGGAGAAAAGTCAGTCTTGGCTGGTCTGAGTTACTCTTTTGCTGCTTAGCAGCTAGGCTTGTCCTAGTCTTCTTTTAGAGATTTCTCTGACAGTTAACAGTACAGTTACTGTATAAGGTTTCATAATTTAAGATTTAAGTGGTGGGTGTGATGCTACTACCCGGTTTTTTACTTATCGTGGGGGGGGTCCCATTAACCGCAAAAAACAAGGGATTTCTGTGATGAAAACTTAACATTCTGTATTATAGAATAAAAAATATTACCGCTCCATTTGACAAGATATTTATAGTTTTGGGTTATTTTCACCACTTTTAGACCCAAAACATTCAGAAAATGAAGCAAACCGACACTTTTGCCCCAATCCAGATCAGATGAAAACCATGTGATTCGCCATGATTTACGATTTTGGGATCGGGACATCACTACTTTCCAGTCATTTTTTGTATCAGGATATTGCCATCAGTATATAAAAAAAATATGCCATTTATTTGTGGAGTTTGCATGTTCTCCCCGAGCCTGCGTGGGTTCTCTCCGGGCACTCCGGCTTCCTCCCACTCCCCAAAAACATGCATGGCAGGTGAATTGGAAATACTAAATTGTCCTTAGGTGTGATTGGGCGCATGATTGGTCGTTCGTCTCTGGGTGCCCTGCAATTGGCTGGTAACCAGTTCAGGGTGTCCCCCGCCTACTGCCCGTAGCCTGCTGAGATAGGCGCCAGCAAGCCTGCGACCCCTGTGGGGAAAAGCGGCTATAGAAAATGGATGGATGGATATATATATATATATATATATATATATATATATATATATATATATATATATATATATATATATATATATATATATATATTAAAAATAATTTAAAAAAAACAGTGTCTATCAGAATAAGAAGCGCTAATTTCCTAGGAATTCTGCATGCTAGAAAGTGGTAGCTTTGCTGATGATATTATCAGATGTCAGCAGTGTGTCGGGACCAATGGACTGTCTGTCTGTCGGTATGTCACTAACGGGCACCCATTATACCGAGGAATGACAGAATAGCAAAAATGTTGTAAAATGCTCATCTCCAAATATTATTTTTGTAGCTGTAGTGTATATAGTGTATACAAATTCCAGTAACATTTCTGAGATTGACGTGTAAAATATTTGACACAGTACATGTATTGAATATCATCAGATCGTGCCTAATGAAGTGTCCAGTAAGTGTATTGCTGCTTGACCTTGCTTTGCAACCCAAACTGCCTAATAAGGCCAGCCTTCCAATTGAACAACTACTGCGAGGAGAAGGTCTATCCCTCTTACGTCTTCAACATTCCTTCACCGCCTTGCTGTCCCCTCCAGGGAAGCCAATCGAGTGTGGGCAATGCCCCCCCAACTGATAAACAAGCCACAGGAGAGGGAAGCTTCCCCTCTAGGGAAGAAGTAATTACACATGGAAGTGGGCGAGCAAACAGAAAAGTGGCAGCTGGTCGCTGAGCTGTGAAATGCTGCGAGAGGAATGATAGAACTCTTATGAGCTCATCTTGACTAGATCACGTCGGTAGTTGTGTTCCCCAAGGAAGAAATTTCATACTCATCATGGTAGGGACTGAAGCAAAGGATAACAGCGCGCAATCCAAACCTATATTAAATAACTAATGCATTTAGAACCCCAGGTAAAACATCAAAATTGTACATACATATTTGAAATTGGTACCTAAATAGTATAGTAAGTGCTACGTATTTAAAATATACATGTATACAACCAAAACACATCATAAATAAAAAATATAGAAAGGATTTATTTACCTTTGAGTGCCACTTGTTATGCCCATATTCCCTTGTAAGAGTAGCCTGGGCTAGGCTAGCTTCATACTTCTTGATTATATCCAGCTTTGTTTCCATATAAATCTTCTTCTCTCTTTAACATCACTAACAATCTTGGGACCCATTGCTCACCCTTTCAAGTTTGAATTAAGCAGTAAAATGCACTATAAAAACAGTTTTGTAACCACTCGCGATAGAGCTTTACCATTCCGCCATTTTGAAACAAGTGAGGCCGACCAATAGCAGACCAGCATCTCCGTGAGGGGACGCCGACCAATAGCAGACCAGCATTTTAGTGACACATTGCATGGAGGCATTGACGGCGACTGAAAATAAGTGCAATTATCTAAAAACGCCTGCAGGTGGAGACAAAAAAACACAAATACAGCCAACCTCCTAGGGTCATGACAGTGTCACAAAGCGGGGAAAATACTGTAAAGAGGGGAAGAAAACAACTCAGTATTCCACATCGTAACATGAGAAAAACGTAAGACAGGGACGTAAGACAGGGATATATCAGTGGCAGTCCGTGAGTTTCACATGCACGCATTCTGTGATGACGGACTCTTGAATAAATATCCCTCATGCGCACATGTACGGATCACCGGGCTTCACAGGCCATTTTCCAGAGCTTTTGAACGTCAATAAACCCGCATCAGCTATGAAAACGTCATTTTACGTGATGCTGTCAAACCTTTAAATTATTAATAATAATTTAAAATAAATATCCACCAAATTTTATTAAGTCCAAATTACAATTCGCAGTTTAATATAAGAACAACATTTTATTTCTTTACTATTAATTGAATATGACCAAAATCAAATAACACAAACATATTAAAAACAAAACAATAAATATAAAAAGGCTTGCACTCACCAAAACAAACAGCGGTCACAATTGATTAGTCACAGGAATCACGTAGGGGACAAATACTTTTCCACGGCACTGTAAGTAGATTTAAATTGATGTTTTGATCCGAGCAAGAAAAAAAAAAACTGTGAAACAAAATACAGTGTTTTGCCAGGTTTGTTTCTGCAACAAAAAGCATCCAGAACCTTCCAATTAGTCTCTCGGGGAGGCAAGGCTGACCTGTCAGTCATGCAATCACATGACCAACTTGCCAAACCCCCGATGGCCCGAGGCGAATACGAGCTGAAATGGCATGGCGGAGGTGGAGGGAGGGACGTGCGTGCGAGCCATTTACACATGACATTTACTCACTAAACATCCTCATTGGCCTTTGGGTACGGCACATGCAGTCTCTTCACCATGCCTCCTATTTCATGGAAAAACTAAACTGGGCTGAGGGAGTCATTTATCAGCTTGTGACAGCAGGTTGAAAATTCTCCATTCTTTTGATATTTGTGTGAGAAAGGAAGACGAGTCTTTTTTTTCTTTTATGTATCATGTGCGGCCCAGCCCTGCCCTCAACCACGTTTGTATCGATTTTTCCCAAACAAAATTCCTCACTGGTTTGTTGTTGGAATTGTTATTTTTGTTTGTTTGCATCCGTGATCTGACTTTATCTATGAACGCTGACTTAGACCGGTCACCAATAGCTTTGTGTAAAATTTAAGGAAATCACAATGTTCCACTGGGGGAGGAAAAGAGTACAACCCTATCAATAACGGTTACACAGCTACAGGATGAAGAGTTTAACAATATCGGATCAATTGGATTCCACTCCTTCTAAGCTATAAACAATCCAATATTATACAACTCATGGTACCGCCAAGTCATTTATTTATGATTGGTGTATCGTTTCATGACATCGGTCAGGTTCAGGCAACCTAAAACATTTAATAAACAACGAACAGGAAGGAAGACAAGGGCCTTTTACTCGTGAGGTGAGTGGACAAGAACCTCCACCTTCTCAGGACTCATTCAGTCTAGTTACAGATCCTTTCCGCTCCTCATTTATTCATTTGGGTCTGTGCTATGTACAAAAGTCATCACTGCGCTAAAGGGTTGGGGGGGATTTTTTTTTGATTAATTCATTTGTTACCATGCTACTAAGGTATGGAGTAAGGTCGCTGTCAAAAAGACGAATTCATCTTTCACCATTCGAGTACAACTCTCGTGAGACACGACTTCACGTTTTTGCCTGAATTACTCCTTTAGAGTTGCAAATCTCTCCTTTGAATTTGTGGATCTGTGTCACGGGGGAGTACGGCGGTTGAGGAGGCCGGCATGGTTGCAGAGGAGGAGGACCCAAAAGCAGGGGAGCGTCGGGACAGGGGGTTGATTAAATCCATTTATTTATAAACGAACGGGAACAAAAGCGAGAAAAACAGGACGGCAAAAAACTCGAACTAAGGGCGCAGGCAGGCTGGCAAAACAGAAAGCAAAACACTATGGACAGGCTGGCAGGAAAACACGGAGCTGAGGGACTCGGGGCAAGACGGGACTACGAGACAATACGATAGAGACAATATGACATGACGTGACAGAGACAATGATCCGACACGGGCTGTAACAGACACTAGGCTTAAATACATTCACAAACTAATCAAACTAACACATGGCAGCTGGGCAGGGACAACAGGCAAAGGGAGCAGATTGGAGGACACGAGGCGCAGGTAACAGACAGGTGGACTAAATCAAAACTAACGCAGGCAGACGCGACAGGGGCAGAAACCGGAACTATAAACGTAAACAGAAACAGAACCCCTCAAAATAAACCCACAACCCAACAAACCATGACAGATCTGATCCTTTGCATTTGGGGATCTGAGCCTTTGGATTTGAATTGAATATGGCAATTTAGATGACGTCACGCTCAATTGATCTGCTAATCATCCACACTGCCATTAGTCAACATGCGCACTTTTTGACAGCTATCTTCCATGCGTCAACAGCTGATTATATATTATTATATTAATATGAATGTCCAATTTATTCGTAAATTCATCCATCCATCCATTTTCTATAGCCCCTTATCCCCACAGTCGTCGCAGGCTTGCTGGCACCTATCTCAGCTGGCTCCGGGCAGTTCAGGGAGACACCCTGAACTGGTTGCCAGACAATCGCAGGGCAAACAGAGACGAACGACCAATCATGCGCCCAGTCACACCTAAGGACAATTTAGTATGTCCAATTCACCTGCCATGCACGTTTTTGGGGAGTGGGAGGAAGCCGGAGTGCCCGGAGAGAACCCACGCAGGCTCGGGGAGAACACGCAAACTCCACACAGGAAGGCCGGAGCCAGGTGGATTTGAACCGGGACCTTTGCACTGTGAGGTGGATGTGCTATTCACTGCGCCACCCGTATTTGTAAATTACTTTATGAAATTGAACTGACAGGTTTATGACTTGTGACTTCGAATCCATGTATTGTTTGAAACTCTTGAATATAAATCATATGTAAATTGGTCTGTCACAATGTTTTTTTAAAGAGATTAACTGCATAACCACAACAATAAATAAATCAATATTAAATATTTAAAAAAAAAACTGTGTGAAGGTGATAACACTGAAGGAAGAGGCATTAAATGATGGAATGATGTGGAATGTTTGAATGGTTTGAACCTGTGAAGTATTCTGAATATTGCAAAGTTGGAATGGTTTGAAGAGGCCGAGTAATGTAGACGATAGAAGGTAAGAACTGAAAAAAGTGGAATTGTGTGAAAAATTTGAATTGTAGGAAGAGGAAAATGGAATTCATGGAATGGCGGGAATCGGGGAATTGAATTGAGTAAATTTGGAACAGTGTAAATCGGTTGAGTAACGGCGAAGAAAGAAAGTTACAAAGTTTTGGTGAGAACGGTGAGAACAGTGGGAATGAATGAGGAATTATGGGTAATAATATTAAAATAGTTATGAATAATTGGAATGTGTGAATATTAGTAATGATGAAAATGTCAAAGGAATGAATTGAATGATGTATGTGTGAAATGGGGAAGCTTCAAATGGGAAATGTTAAATATGCCACTGGGAATGAATTATGAATTATTGTAGGTGAAAAACATGGAATTATGGGAAAATATTAATATTTATGAATTATTGGAATGGTGGGAATAATCCTTGAGTTAAAAAGAAAGAGTTAAATATTATGAATTTGAAATAGGAAAGCTCAAAATGTGAAACGTTAAATCTCGCATTGGAAACAAATGGGGAATCCTCCCATTGAAAATGAAGCGTGAAATATTAAAGGGTGAAAAATATGGAATTTGGGGAAAATATAGGAATTACTGCAATGATCGGAATGATCCCTAAGGCGAGATGAATGAGCTAAATATGGAAAATATGAAATATGAAAGCTGCAAATATGAAATGTAAAATCACCCATAGTTATGTCAATCTGATTTTTGGTGTGGAAAACAAGGAATTGTGGGAAATCTGTAACTATTTGGAATGAGAAAAATGGAAGCAGTCGTCGCACGATTTATTGGAATAATATGAAATTGGAACGGTGTGAATCGGATAAACTGGGAATGATTTGAAACGCGCCAAAAAAACTGGCGGAATAAAAAAGAGGAATAACATATGAGTGAATGCATTCGTCTTCAGTGACAAAGCTGAAGGGATATGGATATATGCAGTATGTAGCTACAGTAAACAGTGTTGGTCAAGTTTCTTCAAAACTTTAATCCAATATTTATCACTTACTACTGTCATTTCAATTGAAATGTAATGCATTACACTATTGTTGCATTACTTTTATATTACTCTCACCACCATACCTAGAAATATGGATTTGAAAAATGAATTGTAGTGCATTGTGTTACTCTCATTTGTAATGAGTACAATATTACTATTTTTAGTATAGGTAATAACACTACCGTGTTACAACACAAAGTAATGCATTACAGTAATTCTGTTACTTTTGTAGTGCATTACGCCCAACACTGACAGTAAAACGTGAAGAATGGAGTGAAGATTCACAACACACGGATAGAATATAAATAACTCTTGTCACGTAGTGATCCAAAAATTAAAATTAAAAAAAATTCTGACCATCAGCATAATCTCCAACAACAGTAATATATATTTTTGAAAGAATATGTTGTCGAGCCCTGGAGTCAATGACATTACTAGCTGAGTTTGAACTTTGTGCAGAGGATCTGCTGGCCTGGCAACATTTGTGCACGTTCAACCATTAAAAGCAAATCTGAAGTCACAGTAAACATGAATATTTTAGGTTCGGTCAGGCAAAGTGAATGACTTGGGAGCGCAGAAACTACATAGTTGCATGCAATGACTCTTTCTCACGATGTCGGCCTCTAACGAACCGCTTAAACAGGGTCAGCTGTGAGCAACAATCAGTTCTGATTTTAAATTTGATCTCTCCTTCCAATCAAAGAGAGCAAAGGCTGAATTGCTTGATGCCTTTGAAAGATTACCTTGAGCAATTATACAGCGAGGTGATTTTTCCTTCCCCAGTTTACTTGGAAAATGATTTGGGTTGACATTTGTAAATGTTAAATCTAAGCACCCTTAATGATATTTTTGTTTTCCTCAGTGTGTGGTCTTCTGTTCTTCATTTTAATTGGCAATAAGTGCTAACTTTTTCTATCATTTCTCTTATTTAAGATCATCTGACATTGTTTTGAGCGCTTTCTTGCCAAATTTTAACTGCTAGCATTGTTAGTTGAAAAGTCATGTAAATGTAAAGCTGCATATTTAAGTCGTACTCTTCCACCAACTGCTCTGACTTGACTCAGGGCTCATGCAGCATCCTTCTAGCACAGTCATTGATCCTTTTATCAGCAAAGGCTTTGGGATTTTTCTCCCTGACCCAAGTGCTTCTACATCCTTTGGTACATACAGCATTGAATATGGATGAAGTAACCGGTAACACATTTTGCCTCAGAAGGAGCAAAGAAGACATCTGTCAAATTTTGTTCCGGCAAAATGACAGAAGCAATTACAGTTTAACTAACAGAAAGAATTCAAAGTATCTTCAATCACTGTAGTATCTCGTCCACCAGACATGATTACAAAAGAACAAATGGAGAACGAGCGAAAGATGAGGGTGAACGATGCCAAGAGGCACCTACAGCAATCTCAGAGGTAGACGGCTAATTAATCTCCCAGCAGGAGGGAGGACATCAAAATAGCAAAGCGTGGACCCGAGACGACACCGAACCAGAGGATTTTCATATTATGATGACCCAATGATGGATCACAATACATGGCAACAACAACGGAGATCATGGCATGTTTTGTATGATGATGTAGCCTGGGAATCCTTCTTACCGAGTCATGTAAAAAGTCAAAACGTCAGATCATATGTGAAAGAGGAGGAACAATGGGTAGTAATTAGATTTTGGATAGAAGTACTTTGAAGTTCTGCACAATAGAACTCATTTCAGCTACCATCAGAAGTTTAACATGATGTGTTTTGCTTTTCCAGTCTTTTTTTCACAGGGATGAATAGGAAAAAAATATTTGGTTGGTTAAATGTTCACATTTTGGGGATCCAAATAAATTTATGAACTGAGTTTTCAGTGTATATACTAGTAGTTCTTTACTCGTCTATTGTGTAAACCTTACACCTTGCTTTAATAAAGGTTGGGAAACATTTCAATATTGATTGATGTGCTCTTATATTTGTGTCAGTGAGCACCCCTTATAACTTGCCAAGCTGCATATTGCCCTCAATGTTCAAAAAGGTTCGCAATGGTGTCAGCTTGTCATTGACAGTATAACCAGCTCTGACACAAGGGTCCTTGTGTCAAAAAATGAAGGGATTTGTGTATTATACTAACACTTATTTAACTTGTAAGCGATACATAATATACGAAGAAACAATGAGTAAATTAAAGCAAATTGCTGCTTGATTGAAATCTATCCATCCATCCATTTTCTATAGCCACTTATTCTCACAAGGCTCACAAGCCTGCTGGTGCCTATCCCAGCTGACTATGGGCAGTAAGCAGGGGACACCCTGAACAGGTGCTCAGCCAATCGTGGGGCACACAGAGCCAAACAACCATTAACGAACCCAATCACACCAATACACCAATAGTGCAGTATTTCCAATCCACCTGCCATGCATGTTTTTGGAGTGTGGGAGGAAGCCGAAGTACCCTGAGAGAAACCCCACACAGGAAGGCCGAAGTGAGGTAGATTTGAACTCGGGGCCCTAAACTGTAAAGCGGACGTGCACCAGTAAGTTTTAGCACATACATAGTTAAATAGCAACATGTACTTTAGGAAAAATATATTGAGCTCAAACTTTCAGGGACTGTTGATAGACCACTGGAAAGTAAATTCCAATAGAAAGGGAAAACACCATCTGAGATTTTAGCAGTAGTGGACGTCAAGCCCAGCAAGGCCTTCTCTGCTGGACTAATATAACCTGATATTATCATGATTAATAATTAATAATTATAATAACTATAATCCAGGCCGGCTCAATACAGGGGCAAGACGGGGCGGTGCCCCCTCAAATAAATGTCTTGCCCCCTCAAATCAAAATTTTAGATGTTGAGAAATCACATTTAATATACTCAAAAAATGAATATATTACAAATTGAAAAAAATGATCTGCAGTAGCGGAAACATCCGCCTTAAAATGGAACACACACTAAACCACGATAACATTGTACCATTGTACCACAATAAAAATATCAGCTTCCGTCTCATCTCCCTGTCCCTCTGCTACGCATGCATTCACTAGCTGCACCCCCATCAGCTCTCACTAAATATCCAATCACGGTTGCGTATGCAAATGAGCCAGTAGGTAGCCTGATGGTGTGGTGTCAGGTTTCAGCACAGCCACGGAGTTCAGATGGAGCGCGATGGAGGCGTCGTTTGAGTAAGCACCAACGTTACAAGCACAGAGATGAGTGTCCACGTGCACTGGACATGACAAACTGAAGATGAATGACCTGTATGACACACCCCTACGCAAAGCCCTGCCCCAGGTTTTAGTTCTGCACTGTTTTGTTTCAAATAACAGCTTTTTTGTTTTTAAGAAGCCAGCTCACGTATTTTCTGCTCCAGCTTCCAGCAGCTCACAAAGAGGAAGTTCAGACTGTATAATGGATTCCTTTTTCAGAGCTTTTAAAAAGTGTAGTGCTACTCCTGCATATGCTAATAGTAGTAGCAACGATGCTGCTGCTAGCACATCAGAGACAGCAGCAAGCACTGCACCTTCAGCATCAGCTAGCACTGCTTCATCTATTCCTCCCTTCATCCCCCCAACAAGTGCTGCCCAAAAGCAACCTATTCTACTACCCAGTGACTTAAATAGCAATGCACCCTCTCAGCCAATACTGGGTGGCTAACCAAAGCGTGCATTTGGTACAACATTGAAATCGTTGAGACTGTTGTTGTAGAGTGGAGTGAAGAAAAAAAGAAGAGTGGAGAGGAGTGAGTGAAATGAGAGAGAAATGACAGAAGAGTGGAGAGAAAGGATATTTTTTGAGTTGTTAAGTTGCCAACAAAAAAGGTTAAAAAAAACAACCCCCCCAAAAAAAGGAAATAGAAAATATAAAATGTCATGCATATTTTTTTCATTATCATTCATAAGATTACCTTAATACTACTTTTCAGTTTTATAAATATTTTTGGTGTTGTATACTGTTAAGTCCTACTTTAGGTTAAATTTGTTTGAGAATTAGGACATCAGTGAAGATAAATATTATGTTGTTGGTTGATAAAACCTAATGAAGGCTATTTAATTTCTTATTATTTTTAAATGTTTTTGGGATTCAATTCTACCCAACACATTTTTCTTAAGTGTAGGGAGGCGGCAAACCAGACCTACTAACATTCATGTAAACATATATTTAACTGCATTAAAAATAGTGTCAAAAATGTGAATTTGTGATATCTCTCATTTAAATAATCAAAATGAGATAGCTAGTAGTTGATGGCCGCTTCCTTTAATACATTTTGCATTTCACTCAAATGGAAAGTGAAGAAGCAATCAAAACCCATGGTTAAGATACACTATTAAAAACTTCATTTCACAGAGACTGGTCCTGAATCTAGACTGTGGCTGTTTGAATCACTGCTATATGGAGCAGAGAACCTAAAAATAGACCAGAAATGGATAAAGCATGTGAAAATGTTGTATTCCCTCAGTACTGATGTCTCGGGCAGGTGCACCCCCTCCCCTCACACACACACACACACACACACACACACACACACACACACACATACACAAACACAAACACGCGGTACCTGTGCATAATCGCACCTGAGTCACAAAGTATGACTATTTTGTTCATGAATGAAGCCTTTCGTCACATCATTCAGATAAGACCCAAACCTTGTATCATTGATGGTATGCTGGAGAATAGAACACACATACATACACAAAAGTGACACAATTGTTAATTATTCATTGCAACATGCTGCTGAGAAAAACGTGTAATGCATCTCTTGCTATCTCAGTTTGATTTTGTTTCGTGTGAAACCAGATAATTACAACTGAAAATGGGGGTTGGGCTTTGTAATATAATACACTGTGCTGACGCAGCCATTGTTCAAGTTAATTGTTTTTAAATCAAATACCTTTAAGAGAACTGAGACAGAATTTCAATCAGCAGTGAATGGTTAATCGAAAGAAGAAAAATGAGAATATTAATGCAATTATTGTAGCGTATTGATTTTGTTTTTCAAATGTCTTCTGCTCAAATGCAACCTGGTACAAATCCAAATGGAAGGCTTGATTAATTGCGTTCCTTATCGCGATGCTTTGTGTGCGGGGGCGGAAATCCAAACAGTGTTGGAGATTCTGTTTGTTTGTCACACATCCTATAACAGGGGTAAACTCCGGTTCCTTGAGAGCTATATCCTGCCTGTTTTTGATGTGTCTCACATTCAACACACCTGACTGAAATGATCGGGATCGTTATCAGGCTTCCACAGGGCTTGCTGATGAGCTGATTATTTGAACCAGGTGTGAAATGCAAAGGAGACATTGAAAATAGGCAGGATATGGCTCTCAAGGAACCGGAGTTCCCCACCCCTGCTCTATAACATATGACTTTTTCCCCTCATCATTGTCGTACATTTTTGCAAACAGTCCACCATGATTTTGTTCTGCAGTTGGCTGGCGACCAGTACAGGATGTCATGCACCTTTTACTCAAGACCGCAGCGCAGATGGACCTTCTCTCGCTTATATGAACTTGTACTATATCAAGTTTGGTTCTCATTCCCGACATTCGCTTCTTCTGACTCACAACTTTCTCGCCCAACTGAATCTATTGCTTACTTTCAGCTTTTTGATATTCAAATGTTCATTTGCTTGTTGTGATTCAATTCAACAGTTTTGTAAATCGGATCTTGTATTGGAAGTACGTATTATATTGCTTTCAATAGAAGCCTCTCTTTTCACGTTTTGCATATCCTTCCTCTACCAAACTGCCACTCCCAAAGTGATGATGCCTATATTAAGGCCCGACCCATGAGGATTTTTGGAAACCGAAGCCAATTTGCTGACATAATGCTGATTACTAATTAATTGGCTCATCAATTAAAACATTGTTCATGTATAATAGGTGTGAGATTTTCACTGGACCTATTCTGCACGTTTAGCGGGTCTACTGTAAATAAATTATTATAAAATTTTAAAAAAGCACACACACGTTTTTTTCAGTTCCCACAATGCATTATGAATGTCGGTTCATTTAAGTAATGAAGTTATACGGCCATTAATTCTTGTCCTGTGTGTTCGTTTTATCAGTATTTGAATGTGGGTCATATTTATGACACTTATGCTGGATTTATGTTGTTTGTATTTAATTATTTTAAATTTTGATTTGATTTTAGGTTGTGTGTTAACCAGTGACATCCAGGACGTTCATAACTTCCTTGCATTGCTTGTAAAAATGAAGATTTGCTTTTTTTTTGAATGACATTAAAAAAACATAATTACCTTATCAACAAATTTGATGATATGACATTAAGCCTACAATATTATTGTATAGATTTATGAACAACATATAAAGACAACATTGTTACTGTAGTGTAAAAAGATACGGTACACAAAGGTTAAAAAGTTAAAAAAATGGGACTTCTGTGATTCTGTGATTATTTCTGGCCAATCAACAGCCGGTCAATTAAACGGTCAGCCTATACAGTGCTTTGCTTTGTGATATTTTATAAGTAACAAAACCTGAAGTTCCACATGTTGTGGGCCCCCCTTTTCTCTGAAGGTTTTCAGTGTCGGAGAAGAACTTTCTGTGAGGGCAATCCTTCCATCCATCGAAAAAGGCATTATATATGGTCTATTAGGTCAGCACTGATAAAAAAAAAAAAAAAAAAAGTCAAACAACATGTCATAAATAAGAATGACATTGAACAGCCTTGCCCAGAGTCCACTCTAAAAAAAATAAATCTCTTTGCCTTTAAAGTGTACTGTAGATGTTTTTTGTCAAGTTGCCGCACCTCAGCTAGACCCACACTTTGAAAAACTGCTTCCTTGACTTATGAAGAAGACGCTCAAATAGGACCCATTTTCCATTTCAAAATAAATCTGCAACCAAATCCTGTGAGTTGCTGAGTACTGAAATAGGGGAGAACATGAAAACTTAAAAAGAGGCTCAAGTCAACAATTTATGTCTCTAAAAACAAACAGACAGGTTTGATTGCCCACTGAGGTGAAAGGCACCATCTGTGTTTGCAAGGGCTGCAGCCAAAGGGGCTTCTCATGAGGCCTTTAGGTCCTAATTCCAACAGGCTAGCCTTTTATTCTTTCAAAACTGCCTCTTTATCATGAATCCAAAGCATAAAAACACCATGAAGTGGCTCAATTAAGAATTTAAAATATGCATCTGAAAAAACTTGAGTTGACTACATACAGCCTTTTTTTCATCCTCCTTTGAACTCGCCTCTACTTCTGCTCCAATTCTCGGAGCTTGGCTTTTAAATTCACGGATATTACCTTCAGATTTTGCTTTTAAATTGGTCAATTTGGAGCCCGTTTTAGCTTCAGACAGGGTTGAGATTATCGTCCCCATTCATGACTATTTCATGGATTTCGGGCCTCATGTTTAATACAGGACGTAGTGCAAGTTTGGAACTTTCAGCGGCCTTTAAGTGAAATGCATGAGAAGAGATGGTGGGAGATTTGCTGTCCCTTTTGCGCTGACGAGAGGTTGACCTTTTCCAAAAGTGTAACACACTATACGAGGGACAGTGAACCATTAGGACTTGGCGATACAGTATGTTACCAAATCCCAAACAAGTTCATGTGTCAACTGTGTGAGGGTGAACGTTTAAATAATAGAATAGCTCTACCCTCTTTTGTGTTTCAAGTAGGATTAAGCAACGTTCCAGGGCGGAAAGGGTGGTCACGAAACACACACGCATGAGAGGACAGACATTGACACACACATCCACCTCACTCCCCAGATGCATTTTTAATATGTTTTCTTGCACAAGTCACATCAAGTTCTATCAAGAATGGCCATTTAAACAAGAAAATGTAAAACACTTGACAAAGTTGGACGCCAAAGGAAGGACCCAATTAATGTTTGGCATCCAAATAAGGCATCTACACATTCTACCATACTGCAAATAGATGTGTGCTAATATGCACTGGCAAAACAAAACCAAAAAAAAAAAAAAAACTGTTTGGGAACTTCAGCAACTATCTTTAAAATTACTGTTGAGCAGACTAAGCCATAAACCAGACTAACTCCATTGTCTAACATAAAATTGTCCAAATCCTTCTAATTCCAGGCTTAGTAAATATAAATATAGTAAATATTTCTGATCTCTCCAGCGCTTAAAGAAGGCAGACTGAGTTAATAAAATTCGCTATTTTTTTCTCTCTTTAATTCATGACATGTGCCCAAACCACATTAAAAGAATGGTGTGCAAATTGAAAATTTTAGAAATAGTTTATGCCCCTCAAACCCAAATGGATGCCTTTTCATACAATAGATGTCACTTAAAAAGCTATCGGTGAATAAATAAAAGAAGAAATGATGTAATAAACTTGTAGAATCCATTTTTACCTAATTATTTGATATAAAAAAATATACATTGCACGTAATGTTTATTAGCAAAAACAAAACTAAACAACTAATGTTACTTTAAAAAAATAATTTCAAAATAAAGCAGCCTGTTTGAACTTCGATATGACACATATGAAGCCTGCGCTCTTGCTGGCCCAGCTCGTTTAGCACTGAGCGCTGCCATTTGCTAAACAGTCGCAGTAGAAACTCCGTCCTTGAGAACGGACGGAATGACGTAGATGCAATGCTTTTATTTTTGTTTTTAACCGGTTCGGAGATGGTTATGTGATCTGTCCACAGGTTCACGTAGCTGATTGGTGAGCACGGGTAGTAAGAGCCCTTTAAAAAATTGCAGCTTTTAACAAACTGGGAGGAAAAGCATACTGACTCATCACTCTCCAGGAATATCTACTCATGAGCTCAAATACCAGAGCGATATCAAAAGTTCACAGTCAGTGAGCTAAGAAATTAAAAAAGGAAAAAGAAAACATTGTGGATCCCGAAATGCCTTTGGATTGTGTTGTGTTGGTCAGTTTACCAAATGTACATACATTCAAATTAGTGCTTAGCTAATATAATCCAATTTAAAAAGAAATAATCATAATTTTTTGAATGGAAGCCATTGCTCTTAAAGAGATAGTGTGTAAGATTTTTCATGACGGACACCAGGAGGTGCTGCATTTCACATTGTCCGTAGCTGTAACAAACATGGCCACCCCCCATGTAATATATTTTAATGATAACTAGACCTATGATTATTTTTAAAACATGCTGTTGGTTATTAAGAATACATTCATTTGCAAGGTTTTGAAATTTCATTTAATTTATTCTTTTTGAATGAAAAACGGCCTAAATCGTCCACACTGTCCCTTTAAGTGAACAACTCAGAAAGTTGCATCCTGAGCACGTCAGACAAGACAAACAGCAACCATATGACCTTATCATTTATATGAAGCTGAGAGCAGTTAGTGCAGCTACTGCTTCCCACTCCCATGATGCATTGTGGCTGCAACTGCCCCGCAGGGCTATACAGCATAGTGTATATAATCAATTATTTTCTTGTGCCATCACCTGTAGGGCAACCTTTGCAGTGGCACATGTGATTGTTATCGTTCGTTGCAATATTAAATAAATGCTTGTGTGCCCATTGTACATTTCACTTTTATCCGTCGTTACCTATATCTCAGTATGTGCAGAGAAGATCCAGCTAGGTTGATGGCACTTTGCAGAGATCTTGTGGTCATCCAGATGTTTATTGATTTGTGAGAGCTCCCCCGACTTTCAAAACCCAGCCTGGGCGCCACGAGTGATCGATCAAAGTACACAAGAGCAATGCAAGCTTCACTTTAGGGAGGGCGGTTAGGGAGTTCGACATTGTTTTATTGAGGCAAGTTCACGATTCAAAGCGCTGGCACAGCCAAGGCACGCACACACGTTGATCAGTTTGATAAATGGCTTTGTATTGATCCGTCAACAGATAAATGTGATGCTATCTCAAAGTAGGAGGCAGTCAATTACAAGCGCCGTGCAGTGCTGAGTTTCTTCAAAAGATACTCTGTTATGATGGGCGAAGTGTATAGTTGCACAACAGAACTCTTTCACTAATTGTTTTTTTCAGGAACGTGGGACTTGCTTGAAACTTGGTCATGACTTGCATGTGTGTGACTTACTCTCAGTTTTGGAAAACGGCCACGACGACGATACTTGTAAATGAGATACAAGCCAAAGCGATATTCAAAGACTCACATCAGATTGCATTTATGTATTTTTTATGACAAAATTTAATTCAAAATAACATCCATTTTTATTTCCTTTTACTTTCGAGAAGTTTGCAAAGACCCACTTGCTTGAACTTTTCAATTGTAAATACGCCTGATTGAGACAGTACAAGACCAGACTTAAATTTAAACACCTAATCTATCTCATTCAGTCCTCCCAAGAAGGTAGCTTAACTGTAAGCTCAGCTAGAAAAGGAAAGCACAAAATCTTTTCCCTGTGACCCAGGAGAATTTTCTGATTTTTGTAAAGGTCTTGCCGCTATTGCAATACTATCAGCAGTCGAACTCTTGTCGAAAGCTAGCTCTGTGCTGTCAGTTGTTCATTGAGATAGAGCTAGCTTTGCTTTAAAAGAATTTAGAGTCGATGTGTAGCACAGAGTGCGCAGACGTGACAGTAAGAATTTGAGTTTTGCCATCAGCCAATGGGTAGAGACAGGCTGAACAAGGACAAAACACTATCTTTGGCAGATGATGTTGACTATTGCCATGCATGTAAAGAAATCTCAATACTGACAAACACTTTACCGCCTCAAAAGAGTGATGACATTTTTAAGGGTGTTAAACTTCAATTGTAGAACAATTTGACTTTCATTTTAATAATAGTGGATACACCTATGGCGTGTGTGTGCGTGTGTGTGTGCGCGTGTGCGTGTGTGTGTGTGAGAAAGAGAGAGAGAGTTTGATTTTACCTTTGAGAATAATAATGATTATAATGAGTACTGTATAAAAAATCTTAAAAATAAACAAATGCATGAATACAGGTACCTAGAAAAATGTTGTAACAGATTGTAGAGAGGGATTGTCATCCTGTCAAACTTGAGAGGAGCCAATGTGTCCTCACCTCTGTTACTCCAGTGCACAGCTGGACAGAGACAGGGCAGACAGGGTAAACGCATAAACAGAGAAACATGGCAACAGTGCTGGAAAAATTGATTCCCAGATGTGTTTATATTATAATAGGGTTGATGGCACTTGCACAAAATATCTATTTATAGAACAGAGGCAATGTGCACATGAGGCGGCCATATTGTTTTTCGAAAAAAACTGGATCGTGCCAACAGGAAAGCGTAAGTATACAATCCAAAAGGTCTAAACCGACCCGATCTTGAATCACAGATCTCTTTAATAATGTTCGTTAACAGGTATATTATGGTTACAGCAAAACACTGCTACTTTGCTGTCTGCTACAGTGCCTCACAATCAATGACTGTGGTCATATGAAGGGAGTGTACTTCATTCCATTTCCAAAATCTGTGAGGAATCCTGAGCAATATCTACACAGGGTTCAAGCATGTAAGCCAGGGATGTACAAACTCAGTCCTCGAGGGCCAGTACCCTGCACGTTTTTCGGGTTTCTTTCCAGGCACACCTGATTCAAATGGTCAGGATCGTTATTGGGCTTCTGCTGAGCTTTCTCTTGAACTGAGCATTTGGATCAGGTGTGGCGGGGAAAGAAAACATGCAGAAAATTGACCCCCGAGGACCAAGCTTGCATGGACAGCCCTAATGTAAGCGGCAGAGATTTACAGTGAAAGATGTCACCAAAGACACCTATATGTTCTTTCGACTTTTCATCATTGGAAATTGAATAGCAGCTGAAAAATCCGAGGTCCTTGCAGGTCCTTGTGGTCATTGTTACCATTTTCGCTCACTGCCAGATCAGTGTTATGGAAGCATATTGCTGCTACTCACCTCAAAAAATTAACATCTACATTACATCCCAACGTGTAATGTGGAAATTGTAATGTTTTAACTTGAAAGGTTAAGTTGAATAAGAAATTATCATGTTCAATGAAACATTAACAGTTTGATACAAGTTTTGGCCGTAATTTACCACAAGTTGTCCTCATTTTATCAACCATTAACAATATTCTTGTACAGTATTTGAAGGCATTGATCATGTCAGTAATTTTTTACAACACTTAACAATTTATCTTTGAGAATTATAATGATTAGAATGAGCACTGTATTTCTCAGAGAGAAAGCATTGAGAGAAAGTACTTGGGAGCTGAAATTTCACCCAGATGGTGAAAACATGTCATGTTCAAAATACTACCAGGATTGTGCCATCCATTGGCTTGAATAAAGAAAATGACCAAATAATGAACAAATTACTGGGCAAGGGTTAAACTGGTGTGAGATGTTAACGTTGTCCCTGCGGGTGGCGACATTCCACTAAGGATGCTGTTGAATTTAACAGAGGCCGAATAAATGTACACCGCAATACTCAGCAGGTGTGCTCATTATTTGCATTTACTTAAGCATCCTCATTTTATTGTTCATTACCATTGATGATAAGGTAGTTGAACTGCCAAGCTAAGGCACCACATCTCACCTTTATTTTAAACTCGGTGCGGCTTACGCCTGCAGTCAGCCGATATTCTCCCATACTATAGGTGGCAGTAAATGGAGTCTGCAGTATACAAACAACACTACTCCAAGCTTTTTTTTTTTTTTTTAACAGACTCCTACCCATCTCTACTCGGAGTGCATGCTCGCCAGGAGTTGTTTACGGTATTAAGGTCACGGTAGTCCTTTTCAGCTGAATCATAAAAGTGTTTGTAAAGGTGAATTTCCATAAGCAATAGTACGTTTGCCATGATTTTTCAAAGAAATTCTGAAAAATCTGGTCCTCGCGTGTTTTCTGAAATTATGTAATTTTGACCCAGACGCGTCAAGCATAACCCAAGCTTCAGTCCTCCTTCACAGGCCTCCTCCTGCTGAACAACGAATGTAACTAACAAAACAAGCAATGCGAAGATGAGCACTGCAACTTACAAACCAAAGTGACCAGTTGCCATGCTTGCACCAAATAGCTTGGTCATTACTTCATTGATATATTGGGGGGTGGGGTCTTGGAACGGATATCATCAACTATCATGGCTATAAAGCATAGGGAATGTGTTTTCCATGTGTTTCCACAAGGAGGAGGAGGATGCTTGCTGATGTAAATTCTGACCCAGAGAGGCTTTCCTGCCAGTCTAGATGAAGTGTTCACCAGAGCGGGTTGTCAGCCTGCACCTGTTACCCATCTTTGTGCTGCCAAGCCCACCAACGGGGATTCACTTTCAACAAGGAGGTGCCACAAAAGCAAATGTTTCTGCAGGAGGCGACATGCTTGCATTGTGTGCAAAGCAACTGTTCGTTTCACAAATGACACACAAGGAGTTTTGCACTGCCAAAGAAAAACTGCAGGAAAATTTGCAACAGCTAAAGATTTTTGGTCATTTCTTAACCTTGTTTGGTTGTCTGTCTATTACGATATTAGTAATACTATATGTCAGTGAGGGCATCTGCCCTGTTTTGAAGCAACTCCCATCCTATTGTTTTAGTTTTATAGCTCTAATTATAACAACTGTTTTTTTTTTCCATGTTTCTGCTCTCAGGTGTCTCTTTTCCAGCAACAAGCAATACTGCAGTAATAATCTCACTGTTATGTTTTCCTCAGCTGGTAAGGGAGGACATTAAACTGCTAACAAGACAAACCTTTCTCTCAGGAGTGGACACCCTAACTCCTTTATCTATAATATTGGACCATTCAACAGACAGCTAATGTTTACACACTGAATAAAATACGAAAATCTAAATGTCAGGCTCAACACATCGCTTGTCGTGAATTGATCAAAAGCCAAATTGTACTTTTTCCAAGAATGATTTTTAATATTTATGGATTAATTAGCACCACCAGGCATTGTGTAGGGATCATGTGTTGTCACCTGAGAGTTAGTTATCATCAAGTAGAATCTATTTAGTAGATTATGTATGACAATCTATATGTAATCCAAGGTATCCATTTTTATTGGGATATTGATAGAATACCTATTGGTATAGTTCTGGCATGAACCAAGTTAGTAATCATTGGAAAAACATGTGGTATTTGAGAATGAAAAAACAGAGGTGGGGAAGACACCATCAGTGGCAGGTGAGTAGTTAAAGATAGTACACATTCATATACTGTACTGTAAATACCAAAATATAAGATACACTTTTTTTTCCCCAAAATGAAAGCCAAAAGAATGGGTGTGTCTTTTAAACGGTGTAAACGTTAGATTTTTTGGGGGGACTCATTTGAGGAGGATTGAGCCATCAGCCACATAAGCCGAGTTTTGATGCACAGATGTGCATTTTTGTATCAGCCATAATATTACTAACAATCCTTGCTGTAACACAATGCTTCTCAGATTGTGAGGCAGGCCTCCTTGGGAGATGCGAGATGATGCCAGTAAAAAGGGTTTGTTTTAGTCATGTGAAGTGTAATTGCAATAAAATAAGGTTCTTTTTTTCAGTTTCGGACGAAACTGCCATATAAACGGTGTAAAAAAAATGAACAGTTGTTGAAGGTTGATTTATATTACTTTTTTCTCTTGTAATGCGAAAAAGGATACAGGTATACAATTTTTATGGATGATAATCTTATTTGTTGTCGGCACGTTGAGTGAGGCGAAAGGTTTTCTCTTTCCTCGGGCGGGCTTGGCAAAATATAATTGAGAAGCACAGCTGTAACAGGGCGAGCTACAAGGGGATGTCAGTTGTCTGTTAGCAGCAGGTGTCTGTTGCAGCAAACTGCAGCTTGCGTTAGCTGAGGTTCTTATGGTATGATTTTCAACAGAAGAAGTGAGGAAAACGAATCAAAATCTGAGTCTGTCCTTGTTCAATATTACAAAAATGGAAAGGATCATGTAAAAGTTATGATGTCTCCAGCTGATTCAATTAAGAGTGCACCGGCTAGTGAAAGGTATTCCATTTGACTCTTTTATTAATTGCGTCTTTTGACATATACACACAGTCGTAAACTTGGTGAAACACGGATGCGGCTCAATTTTGGGTACTTATGGTAAAATGAACTCAAACCGTGTCAAGAGGAAAAGGAAAAACTGCTTTGAGCGCATTCAACATGACGGTGCACTGGTGTGGCGTTCACTGACCGCTCAACAATGTGGGAAATCTGACAAACGCTTAACAACGCTCAACAAATGTATAATTTACGATTATGAACGCAAAAAAATATGACGCGTTTACAGAAAATAAGATTTATTCTGTTTTGCTGTAGTTTTAGACTTATTGTTGCCAAAGTGTTAGTGCGTCTTATACACGCTAACATAGAAAGTACTTGTGCTCTAAGCTAGTGATTCTCAAAGTGGGGTCCGCGGCCTGACTGCAGGGGGTTCGTGAAATAATTTGGATGTTTTGGAACTGATTTAGTTGATCTTTTAACAGTTACAGATTTGTGCCTTGTTTGGCTTAGTCTTGGTTTTTTGGCGCCGCCTCTGGCCACTGTTGGGAGCAGTTGTTGTCGGTGGAAACGCGTGTTTCCTCCTCTTTGTGAGATCTGGCCCACGGGTGTCTGTGAGTTGTGTTTTCTTCATTGGGATGTCGTTATTTATGCTAATATGCCCCAAATTAATCATTTGTTGGTCCAACTTGTGACTCTCCATAACATGCTAGCTAATGTTAGTATTTAACTTCAACATGTTGTATACTGTAGTGTTGAGCTGTACGTGTTTAGCTCGTTAGCATTTTCGTTTGTGCGAGGTATTTCCTTTTGGTAAATGTTAGCATATGCAATTGGTTTGCATTGATAGTCATAGTCATTTGCGTCTGATTAAGGTTTTATATTGAAAGGAATATAATTCTTAATTCATTTATATGATTGGTTTAATTTACGCAGTTTGTGTACATTTAGTAAGATATATAATTTTTGCATACGGGACTTACCTGAGTGATGTTTTTTGCATTTTCTTTTCTTTATAGTTTTACGATATAAATGAGTGAGAGCTGTACTGCTAGATTACCTTGTAACATCTTGCGTTGTAACATCTTGGAAGGACAGAACGTTGGCTTAGTAATCAAAAAAATATGGTTTTGCAGTCATTTCATTTTATCTCATATTAAATTGGGAAAGTATTTGTGACACTTCAATAAAGCAATCAATTCAACCTGTTTAATATATGTTTTAAAATGTAATCATTTTTTAACTTTTTAAAATGCATTTTGTATCTCCAATTGCTTGCTAACAAGGCGATGAAGCCAGCAAAGCTAAAGTGGCATTTTGTCTCATAATGCTTTTTGACTAAATAATTGGCAACAACATTTTTGACCCGCTTTTTTATAAAGAGGTGTGCGATTTGCAATTTCTATTTTCTAAACTTGATAATGATAACAGTTGAATGTATGATTTATTTAACAAATATGTTGCTGAATAAAAAGGGCACATATGTTTGTCTTCGATGGTTGTTTTGTTTTGTTTTGCAATGGGGGTCCTTAGAAAATTTGCTTTCTAAAATGTTTAAGAACCCCTGCTCGAAGCCACATTAATGATAAATTAAGATTTGAAAAGTCTTTGCCATTTTTTTTACCATGTAACAAAAACAAAAAAGTTTGAGAACCCTTGCTCTCGGCCACATTAATAATAAATTAAGATTTGAAAAGTCTTTGCCATTTTTTTTTACCATGTAACAAAAACCTGTCATTTAAAAAGAGGGCATGTAGACTTTTATACGCATTGTGTAAGTTTCCAGTGTCTGTATCGCAAAACATACAGCACAAGAATGGTGGCCAATGTATTACATGTCACTGAGGGCCTACTCTCCTCAAACATTTGTCTTAGAATATACTGTGTATGAATTATAAATGTGAAAAAGGTTGACTACTTAAATAAACTCAGCGGATACACCCAGTACACAAGGACCGCTGCATGCCTCTGAGTCAGATCAATACATAATTTACACAGCTTTAATGGCTGTATCCTTATAAAATGTTTCATTAAATGTATGCTTACAAAACAATCAAGGACACTTACAGTGGTGTGATGCTTTATTGCATGTAATTAAAAGGCAAATTAAGTGTTCAGTGTCATGGGCTTCGCATCATTACCTCAATTTTGCTGTCAACTCCAGGCGGTATTAAAGGGAGTACAGATGCCCATTATATTGTTGTGGATGTGCCACTTAATTATGAAACACATACACATGGAGACGCACATACGCACAAAGTATTACATTTTATTTGTGACTGGACGTCGAACACACAATTTATTTAAAACAAAAAAACAAAAAACAAAAAAAACATCAAATGCCTTGGCTTAGTTGGGGTTTGTTTGTGTTTTTGTCCCCATACATTTTAGTGCCATTTGAGAAAAAGAAAGAACCCAGTCATAGACATTAACACTTCAAGAAAACCTGGGAAATTTTGAAGCCAGACAAATAAATGGATTCCCACTCAGATATGTTGCTATGACAACACACCTACAGCTCTCCTTTTTTTTTTTCTTTTTATCAGAGCAATCTTATGTGCAAATGAAGCCAAACAGCAAAGTTATTTTGTTTCTTAGGTGCTGCTGTTTGAAAAAGTTTGACGGTAAGCTTTCCACCTGTCTCATAATTGTACTGTGGCATAATGTCACACAGGTGAAATTCTATGCGTAGTCAGTGACAGACCAGCCGGTTCGAGTGGAAGGTACAATTTGCAGAGATGGGCATTTTATTGTTGGGCCGTCAGTCGATGGCACCTCCCCGTGGATTTTTCAAGCCAAAATTTGGAATCGATGGCCAATCGTCAGTCCATTGCTCAATTCTGTTGGATTTATACAAAAAAAAAAAAAACTTTACATTTCAATCATCCAAATGAAGCAGAAAAACTCGAATTAAAATAATCTGTCAGTATGCAGTCCCTCAGCACTAGATTGCAAAAAGCAATTGTTTCTGCGAGCAAGCATACACATCGAACAGCATGTAAGATCAATGTGTCATTAGGACCATATCTGGCAATAAAAAGCTATCCTTTGATCTATCATTTTTTTGATAACTAAATTACTTTTCATTGACAATTAATCTAATACCTTAAAATCATGTTTTTCCACGTTCTGTCAACTGAATAAAAAACATTCACTTTGCTCAAGGATCAGGTGATAACAGACCACGGCTTTTGAGTTTTCTGGGTTCGATCGTGAGACATTCGCAAGCTGAGCTTGTTACCTGAGCCTTGAGCACGTCTAATGCCATTTTCAGTCTAGACCAAGTGGCAAAATCGTCTTTTTTCAAGGTATGAATTGTACATAAAAAATAATGTTGCCATCAAATGAATTATAAACATAGTTTTAATGCAGGAAATTGCAAAAAAATAAAATAAAAATAAAAAACCTTGACATATTTGCCAGTCAAAAGTGGTTACTCCATATCGATAGCTTCACGCTTGCTTGTACAGTATTCTCGTTCTGTGTTGAGAAGATACAGGGCGAGGCTGTGGGAAGGATGGCAGGGGATTTTGACAATGAGAGGCTGCAGACACACGAAGTGCCAGTTGGCGAGCGAGACAGTATTGTCTCCCACACCCAGTGTCTAGACGCTGGGCCGCCTTTCCCTGTTCATGGGCGCAGGGGCTAACAATCAAATATTAAAGTATCGTACTTTCTTATGCTACCACTGAGTTGTGTAAATTAAACAGAATTTGCCAAGCTTAAATCGGACTTTAACCAACAGCTCGGCATTTAATGTAATTCATTAAAACCCTGACGAATTGGCAAAAAAAAACTAAATACATAATAATATTCGTCTTGTTGATCAATCATAACAATTCATAAATTAAGTATGAGCGCAGTGGGAGAACTTTATAAAAAAACAGGTGAAAAATCTGCGTTCAAAGAATGCACTCTGAGGATCAATAACGCCATCTACTGGATTTTTGGTAAGGTGCATACACACACAAAAGTTCAACGATTGTTTTTTTGGGGGGGTTGAATGCTTTGAGAGAAATGTTTTGCTACTTAAATCTCATTCTAAAATCATGGGACGGTGTTGTAATTATATAAGGTCAGGCATAAATGAGAGACTGTTGAACATTCTTCTTGATGTGATTATGTTATTGGGATCACAAGGTGATTTAATTCAGAGCAACTTGATTAAATCAGCCCGGAAAGCGTCCACTCTTACAAATTGGATGCAGCTCCTAGTTTGTTTTTGTTTGTGAAATTTTCATCGGGCTACGTATGGATCTGTTTTTCAAACGAAAGGATGTTTTAAAAAAAATGGTTGTTTATACCCACTTAGAGGCTGTTATTTAAGTGCCTTTCTGATCATGGCCTCTCATAGCTGTCGTTCAAATTTTTTAGGAAATCGGCATGCACACTTGATTGAATTGCCCCTGACCTTCCTTCAAGTCACGTGGCGTTATTCTGCAAGCTCTTTCAAGATTATTAGAGACCATTTCTAAGTGATATTAGAGAGAATGCTAAAAGAGTAAAAAGCTCTAAGTTACATCTACTTTGACAAATTTGAAATAACACATTTTAGTTAGAATAGGTTTTTAAGTAAGTTTTGCTTCAGCACGAATGGGATAACTTTATGTATTTAGCCACATCAGCAGTAGAACATTGCTTTTCTTTTGATATTTAAATTACTTTGAATGTCAACTGAAAATTGCATCACATGTACACATGCACGTCACGGTGGTAGAGGGCTTAGCACGTCCACCTCATAGTTCGGTGGTCCCCAGTTCAGTTCTGGCTTTGGCCTTCCTGTGTGGAGTATGCATGTTCTCCCTCTGCCTGGGTGGAGTACTCGGGTTCCTCCCACAAGCCCCAAAAAACATGCATAGTATGTATATTGGACACTCCAATTTAGCCTTGGCTTTGAGATCAATCATAATTATTCATAAATTAGGTATGGACCCAGTCAGGGAACCTTCAAGCCATTTTCTTCACCCCTTAATTTCAGGCTGCAGTTGGGGTACCCCCTGAACTGGTTGCCAATCAATTACAGGGCAAATGGAAATAAACCACCATTCATAGTCACAGACACATTTAAGGGCAATTTTGAATGTCCAATATACCCATTATGCATGTTTTGGGGTCCATAGCAAGTCAGAAAACTGTTTGTTTATCATATTAATTATGGATCAAATATTATATTTTTACTTCTAAAAATGGCTAAATAACTAACAGGTCTATTTAACTTCTGATGAAGAGAACAAAAATGTTCAAAAAAGGTTGCATGTGAAGGCTTTTTAAAAATTGTTCTAACCTTAATATAAAGAAGGAAATGTATGAACTACTCTAAACAACAAGCTAAAAATAGTCGAAGATATGAAAGAAATATCAGAGACAACGAAACCAAAAGAATATAAAAAGGTAGAGACAGAAAAAAGGGAACAAATAATACATAAACATTTCTCTGTGCTCGGACTATATGAATTTATATAAATACGTTTAACTTTTCACAAACCTCTATTGTCCGAATATTCAATTAAAAGATGGTATTGTCTAGTCTCGTTGTAAAACACATTAAAACAAAGTTTTCTTGCAATAGATTTGGACCAATTAATGTGGTATTTTGACAAAAGCATGAGTAAATTTTATGGATGAATAGAATCAGTTTTTCTCTCAATTGTTTTCAACAAAGCCAAACAAAACGTTCTTCCAGGCAATCCTGACAAATTGCATTTGAAGGCAAACTTTCGACAGTTACTGCGCATTCTTTCTCGCGCCTCCCTTTTATGCAAATCACGCTCTGTGTCCGGAAATAAACAGTCCCGTGATGTCAGCTAGCGCCGTGTAGCATCGGAATGCGCCCCAGTCCCTTCGCACTCCCAAACTCCTTTTTCTGTCCTGGTAGCGACCGACGGGTCTTTCCGGTCGTCGGCCGCCGTCGTCATTCGAAGCGCCCCGCCGAGCCATGTTGGAGTGGATTTGCCCTGCCGGCGGACGCTGAAGGCGAGTGAATAGCGCTCACATGACGCGGCGGGATGCCGTTCGGTTAGCGGGTTGCTGTGCTACACGGGCTGGCTAGCGTGCTAGTTAACGCGTACATTCCGCTACTCGCGCTATGGGAGTCATGTCGCGCTTTGTGCTGAAGCAACTGTCTGATTTCGGGGACTATACCGGCAAGAATGAACTGTACGAGAGTTTAAATAACGCTCCTCAAAACAGGCTGGCTAACGTTCGTCTGAGCCCCGATGGACGTCACGTTCATGTCATCCTCCACAAGCCCAAAGTCGGTCTTGTGACTCTGGACAAGTATGAAAGACCTCAGCTGGTCCACGCTCGGAGGAAGCTGGAGTTGAGCTCCGCGTGTGGTGTTCCCATTGTGGATATCTTATACTTGGACACTGTTAATAATAATCGTGACGTCAGCAGGGATTTTTTGACTGTGGCTGTGATTTACGAGAATGGACAAGCTGAGTTTTGGCAGTTCCAGGATTGCAAGGGAGGCTGGAGTTTCCTGCAAATAGCCGACTTGTGCAACGGTACCCGGGCCCGAGTTGTGTCTGTGTGCGCCTGCCCTAATCTAATCGTCTGGTGTGAGGAGCGGCCCCCCTCAGAGAGCTCCCCTGTCCTCAGCTCTGCCAGAAGTAAGCTGAGACATTGTATCTGCAGGAGAGACTTTGAGCTGGAGGAGAGCGCTGTCATTTTAGGAAGCGTGAAAATCACCCTGCACAACAACCCTCGATTCAGCGTGGTCGCCTCGGGGCAATGCGTGCACCTCGTTCCGGATGTCAAATTGAAACCGCTGAGGAAATTCTTCCTCTCCTGGTACCCTCGCCAAAACTCCTTCCGGATCAGCACCGTGTGTAAAGCCACCCCTTTGAAGAAGCAATCTGCGAAGGAGTCTGATTTTCGGAAGCTGATCACGGACTGTTTGGGGTTTCTGTCAGCCGCTGACCCCCCTGAAATCCTCAATGTCTCTCCTGCAGCTTGCGGGGGTTTGCTGCTGCTTCTCAACACGGGCTGGGTGTGTCTCCTGCAAAGCGATGGGATTCTGCGCCACATATGCAAGATGGCAGACACATGCTTACTTAAACACTCAACACACAGCAGCCTCTGCACATACCAGGACACCTTGGTGCTGGTCTTAGGCCAAAATCTCTATCTCATAGACTTGAAGTGTGGCAAAGAGCTGGAAACAATCATTCTAAACAGGGAGGGGATTTTATTTGCTATAGGGACTGACGGATCACCCCGCGTTCTCTCAGACACTGGACTATTTCAACTTTCACTCCAAGAAATGGACGCGATAAACCCAAAAGCAAAGTTGCCTTCGTTCACTGCAGCGGAGAACATTCAACCCGGGGCCCTCCTGGTGGAAGCTGTGTTTGAGGAGGCTTGCAAATATTACCAGCAGAGGAGCCTGAGCAGCACCCGACTCACCGTGGACACCTTAAAGGAAGGGGGGAGATTCCAGGCACCCATTTCTTTGGCATCCATCCTCAAGGACTACCTCAGCTTCGGGCCCAAGCGGAGAGCAGCAGAGCCGTCAGAAAATGGAGACGTTGGAGACGACGTGGCTGAGGTCAAGCTGAGATTCTCGCTGGAGCCCGATCTGAAGGCGTTGGTCGCAGTGGAGGAGCTGAAGGGGACTCTGGTGAGGGGCAGCATGAAAGAAGTGGAGGTGCTTTGTGAGAGCCTAGTAGAGAAAGAAATAGCCCGGCTGCTGTCATCCTCGGAACCGCATCAGGACCACCTGCTCGCGCTCAATTCGGTCTTCGACGTCTTCCCATGCCAAGCGTGGAGAGCGGCGCAGGCCGCTCTCCGGCTCCACCACAATGGGGACGGCTCTCTGTCCAGCCAGGCTCCTGCGAATGTGTGGAAAACCGTGCTCGGTACGGCGCCAAGCTTCCCAAGCGCGCCCCCCCTTACAAACGGCGGATCAAAGCATAGCAATAGCAGCCCCGAATCGGATCACAACGCCAATTGTACGTCCAAACGGGAAAGGTCCCTCACGTCCGCCGCCCTGCCCGTCTTCGAACTGCTCTGCCATTCCGTGTTACGCTTCCAGCCCGATTGGCTGCCCCGTTTCGTAGAGCTCAGCCAGCAACAACAGGGCTCAGCTGCACTGGGGCTGGGCCTGTCTGCTTCCCCCTGGAGCTTTCCCGCCAGTCGACGAGAAAACGGCGAGCGCAACTTGCCCATCTACAAGCGCTCCCTGGCCGTCCTGTCGTCTGCGAGAATGCGCCGGGACCTGCAGCAAGAACTGGAGGTGGAAGTGTTGATGGTCAGCGGGCGACCCAACGCCATCCTCCAGGCACTGAGGATCTTGATCGGACAGCGGCAGTGGGAGAAGGTGATCCAGGTGGCCCAGAGGTTCAGCAAGCAGAGTCCCCTGCTGAACAAAGAGATCTTCAGCACCTTGCTGTGCGAGGTGACCCAGCACAGAGAACTGGATCCCTACCTGGAGCTATTGTGGGCCCTGTGCCCGGAGGACCTCACCGTCACTACCATTCTGAACCTGGTGCTGAAAAACCTCCCGGCACCCATCGCCCCGTCCCACTCAGCCATTTCTATGGCCTTCAGGCCTGGCCCATCCCCAGTTCCCTTCGCTGACCCGCAGAGTGGTCAGGTGACCATTGGCCTCCTCAAACCTCTGCTGAGAAAAGTTCTCCAGAGGGAGACCAAGCCTAGCCAGCATTACGCCGACATCCTCCAGTCCCCTTCATACCCGCCTCCTGCACCCCCCCGCCTGCCCGTCGAACCATCCAGAACCAGCGCAGACTCGCCCCAGGACAGCACCGTGCTTCCTGGTTCTACCTGCTGACCATCTGTGAGGTGACCACACACACTTTTTGAAGACTCTTGGTCACATGTCACGTGTTGACTACTCACAACAAAGTATTTTCGCTAATTTGAACATGTGCGCAGTGTGCCCGTGAAGTCATTTAGCCCTTCGGTGTTATCTGCACGTGAATGACCTTTGCTGCGGCTGTGTTAAAGTGACACTGTGTAAGATTTAGACCATTTTTCATTCAAAAATAAACAACTAAATGATTATAAATTTCAAAAACTTCCAAGTTCTTAACGACCTTCAGTGTGTTCTCATGAAAGTATATTACATGGGGGGTGGCACTCCTCCAGAGGTCGGCATGTCTGTTATCGCTACGGACAACGGGACTAGTGTGTATTGCTGCATTTACCGTAATGCCCCTAAATTACACATACCCCTTGGGAGTATGTGTAACTTTTCGCATGTGACATTACAATAAGCATAACAATAAACACTCCTCCTGCTGTCCAATGCTAAATTTTACACAGTGTCACTTTGTAGGAGAGAGCCCCAAATAAATTCTTTATCATAATATATTCTCAATGCACCCAGTTCTCTTATCATGACATTCTGATTCAAATTGTGTGTGTGCAATATAATTTAAGCGGCAGAATCAGGAATCAGGGTGGGTGGTGGCCTTTTTGTCACATGCTGTCTACTGACAATGACATCACTCAGCAAGTGTGATGTCATTTTCAGTGGCCAGCAAGTTGCAAAACGGCTGAGATGGATCGAATGGGTGAAATTGGCAGCTTCATTCATATTGCACAAACACAATATCAGTCACAATATTGTATTTAGACTATAGAAGCTGTATTGAACACATTATTGTCAAATAATATTTGGAGGTTGCTTTCCTGTTAAATGTCTGAAAGTCCATTAGCTTGCATTGACATTTGGCCACATTAACACAAAAATAAGTTCAAGTTCCATTTAAGTTTGATATAAGGCCAGCGTGGTGGTTCAGTGGAGAGCGAGGCTTTGAGCTGAATCTCAGCTGTGTACTTCCTCTTACATTAGAAAATCATGCATGTTGGCTTCATTGACAACACCGAATAGCCCAATGACTGACTATACTGTTTGTGCTGCAATCGGTCCATGGTGCACGCTGTCTTCATCCAAAATCAACTGAGATGGTGAGCAATTGCTACATGGCTAGATGATTTTATCCTTTTTTTTAAACGTATAAAGTGAAATCTGTCATATTTTTCTGCTGTTTGGCTAATGCACTTGACAACTTACAACTTCTACTTTTGCATGGACAAGAAATATTTATTGCATTTTGGTAAAGGGGGTTACATTTTTTTTTTAAATGCTCGCGTTTATGTTGACATGGTTGTTTTTTAACTGACACGTCAAAGGAAAGCCTGTCCCCGAATGCTCCGCAATGTCTGACGCTGCACCGTGCCCTCGCTCTATTCCAGAACACAAGACATTCCTGACAGAGATTCCAAAGGAAAAGGAACCAATAGTCGGGACTCTAAATGCAATTTGGGAGGAATTCCTGTCTGAGAAGAGGGTGCATGCTCTTGCAGTGTGTCTTCCACAGCACAATTCAGGTTTTTTCTGTTGACCTCCATTGCCGATTGCTCAATTGCTTTAACCTCAGTCATGTTTGTATTAATTTATTCAAGTGCCAAGTGGTTCTGTCATACTGTTCTGCGCTTAATGCGGCATTTAAGGTGAAAGAATTTGCAGGTGACAAAAGCCCTGACTGACTGAAAAGCCCCAAGATGGTTGCTTTGGTTTAAATGCCATTCCCATTGTGTACTTAGAACATTTGGCACGACTGCAATCAGCTGAGTGTTATCGCTAAATTTATCAACACTTGCTTCAGTGAACTTTTTAAAGTGACTTATTAATGTGGCTTGAATAGTCTGGTTTGTCCAAGGTAGGCTACCATGTGTAAAAACAAACCAACTATAATGAATGCTATTAAAATAATAAAATGGTCATGCTTTTTCAGCTTGAAATTCTGCATAACTTAGTCACGTTCTTCCTTAAATGTATTTGTGTTCATCAGTTTTCTTGGAAAAGTGTTTTTCTTATAAAGCAAAAAAAAAAAAAAGACAAATGTTGTGTCCAATATTTTTTGTAGCATTTAACAGGTTGAAAACACCGTTTATATTTATTATAATTAATATATTAGAAAATTTTTCAAAATGATTTTACATATGCAAACTTAATGTTTTCCCACCTTTATTTAACGTTCTGTATGCTTTTGACAATTCAGCAGCTAATAAGTTCGTAGTCTCCGCATGAGTGATACCTCAATGCATGGTACCTTGCTAGTGCTGGAGATTTTATTTTTTATTTATGCAAGCCAGCAGCCCTAGTGAGGATAAGCGGCTAAAGATAATGGATGATTGTTTTATACGTACATATAAATCGTTTGATTAATTTGCCATTAAAAAAAAAAAACATTTTGAAAAGGAGTTAAATGATGAAATTGAGGTTTTACACAGGTGGCAGAATGCTAGATTTGTGATCCAGGCTTTTTTTTTTTCTTGCAGGTATGGGTATGAAGAAGGCATAAATAAATTTACATCTAAACTAGGGATATCCTGATCATGTTTGGTTTTTTTTTGTTTGCACTCGAGTCCAAGTCACCTGATTTTGTGTATATTTTCCAGTTGTTTTTTTTACTTTTATTTCAACCAAAACATGTACAACACCTTTATGACCTGTGAAGCAGTGGTTTAACCAAGTAGACTAAAACAAACGTGCCACCTGTGTTTACTCATGCTGTTTCCAGCCATGTTGCCAATGCTGCTTTAGTACACATCAATATTTTTCTCTCGGTATTTTGCTATTTGGTACATTTAATGGTTTTCAATAAACCTTTAAATGCTAAAACCGGCCGATTTCTTCTAACGAGCAGGGGTGAGAATGCAGGGCATGTCATTCTTACTGCCGATGAAAAGGTTTCACATGGGGATGTAAAGGATCACAGCAGCAGTCCAAAATTTGAACCGGGTAGTAATCAGAATGTCCCAAGAGATTCCTGGTGGATTGTTCCTCCTCACTTGCTTATACAGTAGTATTCAAAGGCCACAACATTAGGTCCACCTGGATTGCTTTCCTAAAATCGATGGAGGCTCAATGTCTTGCTGCAACGACACTACGATACGGTCCACAGGGATGGATGCCGTCAATTTTTCTGTGTTGACTACCCTGTATGTTTCCAGTCACGTCAACGTCAATACTGTACGGACAACAATGAGACTGAATGAGGCGTTTGTCGGTAACACCGCCACCTTGTGGCAAATTATAGGCTTTATTTTTACATTCAGACTCAAACATTTCTTCTGGCATTATTAGTAATCTTTTGTGCTGTGATGCATGATTGCATCACTAAGTCACCAAAAAATCTTTTAGATATTCACTAATATTTACGTGCTACTTTCAGACCTAATCCACCTGTGTATTTGTGTGTGGGTGTGCATTGTTGCCCTAATAACTCTTAGTACAAACGTAGACAATGGGAAAATAGTTTCAAATGGATGCATTTTAATGAATATTTGGGGGAGGGGGGGTCAAAACCACTCCACAAAAAAACAAATGCGATGATAACCTGTTTTCATTAAGAGGTGATTCACAAAGGAGCCTGATTGCTCCGTTGAACAGTTTTTGTGGTACATGAACACCTCCAAAACAATGAGTTGAAAATTGTGGAAATACAATAGAATTTACACGTGTCACAATAAGCGGTCACCTTTTCAGCTTACAAAAGTGCAAGTTGTATGCAAGTTGGCATACAACTGTCCTCTTTTCAGAATTGTCGCAGCAACAAATTACGCAGGGGTGGGGAACCTCCAGTGTGGGGCCTATCCCGCATACAAATATGGCAGATCATAACTGATATTACAGTAATTCATGCTGCCTACTGATCTAATTCAATCAAATCTAATTCAGTCGCTTACAAATGATTTCTCTGAATTAGGCAAAAATGACAAGCACTTAGGGGTAAGGGTTACCCTCCCGTGACTTTTTTTTAATCTAAGGTAAATGTACAACATACATTCAAGAACGCGTTGAACGAACGAGGCCGCACTCATTACGGTGACAATGTCACTTCTCAGATAACACATCGGCAGACAAGGAATGCTCAGGCACTTTTTACGACAGAGCACGTTGTGCTTCCTGGTTAGGGGTGACAAAATCTGTGGCTTGGTCAATTCCGATAAGACCATATTGGCTCGCATGATAACATTATTGAACAATTCAATGAATCAATCAATCCGTCAATTTCAAGTGCAAAATCAATATGGTCCCAATGCAATTCACAATATAATACAACCAAAGAACACAAATGTGACAAGAAAACATGAAAGGATAATTATAAAACAGTTACATGGTAAATGCTGACTCAAACGATCTATGAGTCTATGAGCGATCTGCGGTGTGAGCTCTCAGCCAATCATGTCTTGTCCAGGAGTTCCTCTTGGTCTTGCCAGTTTGCCTGAATGTAGTTTTCTTCTATGTATTTCGCCGCTTTCTTTCAGTCCTTGTCAGTTTGCTGTCCTTGTCGTTGCCGTTGTTACTTGGTAGCATATGTTCTGCAACTCTGGAGATCTGCTATTTTATTTTGTCTGATTTTTTTCTGCGACGTAAATACCTTTACACTTTCAGATCGTGTACTCATGCTTAGTCTTCTTCCATGCCTGCCGTTGGATCCTAAATCTACCATGCTAATATCGGAACCTGGTGGGTAACTTTAAAGAGAAAAAAATAATTAATTTAAAAATGAAAAAGAAAAAAGTAATGACGGTGACATGAATCCTAATGAGGCACTTAATCATGAAGGGATCGGTTCTCGTTCCTGGCGACAAATTGAATTCAATAGTTTTCCATTTAGCTATTCTGTTCCTTTTGGACAATGATTTTGGCATGATGTTTACAAAGTAGAGGACAGTCAAGTGCTTGTGGAACCAGAGAGAGAGAGCACTAAAAATACTTCTAACTTGGAGAAAAATAAAGACGCGTATCGCCACAAAGCAAGGGACACGCAACGTAAAACAGAATTAAGGTGCTGGAGAAGAAAATATTGGCTGTGCTACATCCCAGAAAAGTCAAGCAATCTTCTCCTTTCTGGATCCACCGTAAAGTGCACAGCAAGCTCAGTCCCCTCCCCTCACGCCAAAGGTCACAAAAAGTCACTTCGCAAGTGATCCTCTCGACCCCGCGACATAATGCTCGTCATAAATGACGCGCTTTGACGCGTTCTATGTGAACGCGGCATAATTGTACATCCACAGGACCAGATGATGCGATGGTGCTCTCATTGTCTAAGTCTATGTGGAGGGTTAAAACTATTTAAAGTGCTGTCAACAACTTTTTTTTTCCGAATCACATTAATGATTAAGGTTTGTTTTGGTTTTTTTTAATGGATGTTTTATACCATTCCCTTCAGGTTAAAATGTTTAAGATCGTGGGAGTCTGTGTTGATGTTCCAGATCAAAGTACTTGTATTAATTATAGATTTTATGTGTTTAGCATCAAACGGTCAGATATTTCTTGTTCAAATACGATTTTTTTTTTTTTTTTAAATTCAGGCACTTTGATGCATATGTTTTTTTTTCACTTTCAGATTAACCTGTAACTTGTAAAAACCATTGAAAAAAAGTTGTTGATTTCTATTTATTTTTAGTTTTGTTAATGTTAAGGATACAATTTTAGGTATACTTATACAATTTTACTCCTGCAAGGCACGTGATTGTGTCCCGGCGCGACCACCAACCAAGGGCAGGTGTGGATAACAACTTCTGATTGATGTCGTGCCGTGAGCCAATCACGTGTCTTGTAGGAGTGGCCGTGAGCTGATTGATGGCTTGTTTGGCCAGTTCGATGAGAACAGCATTTTTTCTTTTTGTTTTTGTTTTTTTTAAGACGAGCGTTTTTCGGTATCCATTGCACAGACAGTGGCGAAACATGTCAGCCTTGCAACACGAGGCGCAACATGATGAGTAATACAATTAGCGTTTATATGACCTATGATTATGTTTTTTAAAAAATGTACATTGCATATTATTAACATTTAGAATGACTTTTTAAAACAAATGATTTTTTTTTCAACACAAACAAATTATTGTCCCCTTTAGGATGCATGGACATTATAATGTAAATGTACTCACTCCATGGTGTCAGAATACTTCATTCTCCTGTAGTACTTTGCTAGTTTAATGGACAATATGATGCTGGGGATGAAAAAGGTCACACACCAGCCAAGACTGAACCAGAAGGCATTCTAAAGGAAAGCAAAAAAAAAAAAAAAACAGATCCAACCAATCACAAATAGGTCATTTGGATCCGACGATTGGTCCCCTTTTCTGCGTTAAGGTTTTTGCTTACCAGAGATGAGACGAGGTAGAAACAGACGATGCTTTCAGCAGAGAGCACGACCTCAGCCAGAGGGCCACAGCGGCCAAGATCCTCCTTAATCTGACCGACAAAACAAAGGTAAAAAATACTTCCTTTGATAAATCATTATCTTATTTTCAAATCTGCCTCTTCAAAACATAGTTTTCTCATCAAAATAGTCAGCAAAAATGTTTTCACTCTAGTGCCCACGTTAGAATGCTGCAAGTTTTTTTTTTATATTGAACCAATTTTAATTACATTTTCATCAAAAATGTTTTCACACGAGTGCCAACGTTAGAATGCAGCAAGTCTTTTTATATCAAACCAATTTTATTTACATTTCAGAATACAGCACTGTCCCATCAACAGGTAAAATTAGTGGATCAGAATAAATCAGATTAAAGCATTTTTATGTCACTGTGTTTTCACGTCAAATTTTTAATTTTTCAAATGAAAACATAGGGTTTGTCAAAATGTTAGGACTGCAACCAATGATTATCTTAATTATGTTGTGATAACTGTCAATTAGTCTGATTTCTTTCAAATACAGGCCAGTATTCTCTATTACAAACACATTTTTTGACCAAATGTTTGTATTTTCTGTAGATTTTTTTTTTTGCTTATACGACGCACAACAGAAGTCAGATAGTCTATAACGCAGGTGTCAAACTCAAGAACACTGAACACCTAAGGAAACTTGACAGAAAACCAGCAAAAAAAAAAAAAAAATGATAAAAGCAGCAGGGCATAAAAAAATAAAAAGTGTAGTCACAGCTTGTAACCAGTTTCAAATAAGTATATTCTGAGTCATTATTGGTAATCTTGTTTGTTATGGATTTTATTTGTTCAGCAAACACAACATGGATATTACTTGTTGGAAGTCCTTACCAGATTTTCAATACATTTTAAACTGCTTGACAGATGGCGTTTCACAAAGTCTTTAACCGCCTGTGGGTGACAAGGAATATTCATTAAAAAAAAAAAAAAAAAAAATCCAGATGAATATTTGTCTCCTATGCTGTTTAACATGCAATCACGAGGAATGAATAGATTCTCCCCAATAAGTGGAACTCTATAGTCTGTAGTGCATTATTAACATCAAGAGCATTTTGATTCAGTTTGACATTTTTTGTCCCCCTTCAGTTAATTGGGTGCATGCATGGCAAGAGGGCCTCGCATCAAAAGAAACTCTGAAGCAAAAACATTGGACACACACGTTATTTGGCAAATATAAAGCTGTTATAAAGCTAAAGTCTAGCTCCTATCCCACTTGAAAAGATGAGAATAGCTACTACCTTTGCGCACTCTTTGCCCTTCAGTGGGATAGGAGCGTATGGCCATTATTTTTCAAGAATAAACAACTTTAACCTTTCACCTTTCATTACTACTTTCACTACCCTAACCCTAACAATATCAAAAGTGAAAGAACATTTTTATATAACGTGTTACAAACTGTATGTCCATCTGCAGTTGACTATTAGCCCAATTGTTTGTGCCTGTTTTTGTTGTTTTGCACCAACATCTTCACTAAACAATATTAGGGACTCTGACAGCCGACAGCCCTAATTGGGTCCAAATTAAGTTTTTCCCATTTAGTTTCCGTTGTGTCATGACATCCATTAGACAGCTTACAAAATTCCTCTCAAGTAAAAAAAATTAGTGAAGGTGCAAAAATTTTGTTCCGGCATTATTCAGCTGTCCTCTTCAACTCCACAACCCTTTCACCGCTACTTTTTTTTTTTTTTTTTTTAACGAAAGACTTTTTAACGAAACAAACTTTTGGCTTACAGTATATTACTTGTTTATAAGTCTAGAATACTTGGAAAGTTAGTCCAAAAATGCCATACCCACTTACATAGAGTAGGTTCCAGGCCCTGGGATTGTTTGTCCCATTGGTATTTTATGATAATAAAATAATAATAATATCAACGTGCCAGAGAAGTGAAAATGATCAAATGCCTCCAATAAATAATACTTGTTCAATGCAAGCTACATTGTTGACAGTGGGCCCCGAACTGGCTTGTTGCGTAAGGAAAAGTTCCTAAATGCCACTAGAATCTGTAGAAAGGTGTGTAATGAACTGCGGCGATGCCATTTAATCGTATTTCTACCAATCCTATACCCACTCCCATTTTTTGAAAAACTCTGAGACGCATTGTCCTAAAGGGGGTGAAAAAGAGTTGTTAAGATAAGATAAGAAATTATGGTAAGTCAAATGTCAATTGGAGGCATGTTTCATAAAATTATACAAAGGCATAGATGCCAAGTGTTTCGTCTAAAGCCTAGTAAAAATAAACAAATTTTTCCTTAAAACTGCAGCAATTTCATATGAAATCATTGAAAGAGTTAAAAAAAAACAACTATGAACAAGAAAGAAGTAATCAATCAAAAATACTACCCAAATAGAGAAACTTTGTTTTGTTTGAGGGGGAGGGGGCAGTAGACAAAAAGAGTGGAAAGGGTAGACAGAACTGGAGAAAGGGAGGGAGTGATGCGAAAGTGCTTCTACTCACAGCCTTAATGTCCTGCTGCTGAAGCTCATTTTGCCTTGCCTCCAACTTTGTCATATCTTTCTAGAGGGAGAATAGTACAGTACTTTTTATTTCAGCAGCTGAGGTAAAATTATCATCAAGTGTGAATGTATGCTTGAGAGATGCTCACTTCCAGCTCGTCCAATGCTTGTTTTAATACTTTCTGCAAAGAAAAAGCGGACAGCAATAGTGAATGGTGCATCACTTTCCAGTGGTTGTTCACTAGCTAGATAATCCGTTCCGTTAGTTAGCTTTGTAGTTCGGGGCGACCGATTTTCAAAATTTACAAAACAAGACGCTACAGTTTCACTGAAAATATCTAATCATTTCTCGCCAGGAACTAATGATAACATGCTATCTTATTTGATATTTGAACAGCATTAAACTTGTTAACAGCCTCATTATAGCCAACCTTGTTTGCTCAGTCCCGATGTTTTGGCAAAAAAAAATACCGCTTGCCCCTGCAGCTTGGGTTGATGTGACGGTCCAAAAATTGTTTCGCCATACCCCCTGCAATGTGTTCATGTGCTAGATATTACTGTTATGCCAGAAAAGGAAAGAAGCCCAGTATTCTGTGCGTTGCACTTAAAAGCCACAATACGGCGTTCAATTAGTGCCACAATTACAAACACAAAAGACGATATGTTGCCTTTAGAAGTGTGCGGAGTAGTGCTTATCGGAAGAAGCGCTGCATGTAGAGTAACTATGCGCGCAGAATCAAAGAGTGGATTGAATTAATCAGACCGTGTGGCAAACTTCTGACAAACACTTTATTGAAAATGCGCCGAAACCACAAAGTCAACTGAGGGCTGTGCCAGCTCCATTGTTTTGTCCCTGAAGGTCACAGGTTTTAATTTTTAAGCAAGCCAACTGCTATGCATGTCAATTACAATTACACAATTGATTTGTCAATTAAAAAGAAAGCAACTGTATACTTTTACCTTCATGTCATCCTGGAAATAGAACGACAGGTTTCCCTCGTGTTTCGCGGTTAATGGGTGCCGGAAGCTCCCGCGATAAGTGAAAAACCTCAAAGTAGCACTATACTGTAGCGTTAAAAAAAATTTAAAAAAATCCACATACACTGAGGGCACGATAGGCGAGGCGCGAAATATCGAGGGATCACTGTCCTTCCTGCTTCTGTGCCAGTGGGCTTCATGAGAAAGAAATGAAGTCAGACAAGACAAGTTAAGCTTCTGGCCACACTTTCCCAGTAGCTAGCCCCGGTCTTGGGCTACCTACCCGGGTAGCTCGAGGGGGGCGCGTTGTGCTAACCAATGCTGATTGGTTGCTTGAACTTGGGCGTGTGTTGTTTAGGTATCAGCTTCCACCATTATGCTTCGTTTTCCCTGTGACCAGTTTAATATTTTGAAATAATCGGAAGGAGAGAAAAGTGGTGGATATGTGCTATGGAATAGACTCTACTGAGTATTTACGGGGAAGAGGGCATCCAAAATTTGCTTCGACTACATCAATAGGCAAATCGCTGACTCAAATCCCACCATGAGCTAGACACGGAGCTTGAAAAATATTTTTAAAATATACCGACTGAAGCAGATTTACGTCCAGGCGATCTGGATCAGGAACCTGCTACAGTTGATGCTCGTCAGTATATTCTTTTCATAGGTTTTTGTGGTTTGTGGATATGCGTCAATGACTACTCACACAGCTGGGCATTGCAAATGTCAATAAAAATACAAATTCAATGCACCAAACAGCAACCGATGACTAGTCAGTTAGCGCATTGCAAGGGATGCATGTCAACTTAAGGGGCAGGGGATGCAAATTTTAGGGACAGTGCAAAAATGGTTGGATCAGGGTGACTGCATTGATCCGTTTAAACCTGTTGAACTGTCATCCAAGATAGCATTTAGCATGAGCTAAATTAGTAACACAACCACACCAGTCGGCAGATTGGCAAGCGATTAAGATGGTATAAATTGCTCCTGGTGAGAATTACGGTTTTCATTTGAAATATTTGTCAAGTCGTTATTTTTGAAAATCTGCTCACCCACGTCTAGTTAAATGTTAACTTGCTAACTTATTAGTGAGCTCCATATAAGCAGTGGATGAGCAGCCGGCAACGCACTATTTCTGGCGTGATCCTGTTGTTTATAGAGATCTTAATCTTGGTCAGGTCCTGGGCTGATTCTTTGAATGCCTGTTGGAGGGGACTGTCCTGAATGGTGACAAGATTGGCAAATGTGTTAATAATCATTCCAGGCAATTGATGTGGTGTTTTGGTGAGGTGACTCACAGTTTTGGCTCTTTCATTGAAGTCATTAATAGTTTGGTCCAGTTCAGTGGTGCTGACCTGATACAGTCAAAAGCATATTCCATGATCGCTCACACATAACTGTTATGACTTTGTACAAAACGCTTTACTGTTAGTTTACTAGATATATTTTTTACTTCAAGAGGTATGTTGTAATTAAGAGAACATGCATATATTTACACATTAAATACACAAACCAGGATGTCCATGATGACTATGGAGTTTGTAACAGAAAATGGTGTTACGGTCAAAATGATGTTATACAGTACGGACTGTCAAAATACAATCTTTTCATGATATCATTAATATCAATGTTCTCAAAAGGTAGCAATGTTTTAATGTTAAATATAACATTTTCCTGTAAATATGGTATTTTATATGGTATTACTCTCAATAAACTGACGGGCAACACCATTAACATCACTCAGGACTTTGTTGAGCAGGTGGCTGAAGTGAGGATGCCACTTCATGCCCTGGAGGTGTTTTGGCAGAGCAGCTTCAGTGGCTGGCTGATTGCACCGTGATGCAAAACCAAACACTACAGAAGGTCTTTCCTTCCAGCTGCCATCAAGCTATATAATGTCCAATAACTGTCATATGTGCAATACTCCACACCTTTATGTTAGTACAGTGGGAACCCGGTTTACGAACCCCGTTTTACGTATTTTTCATCTTACTACGTGGACCGCGGCGTTTTTTTGTCCCCCTCTTACGCACAAACCTTTCGTCTTACGAACCATGCAACATGCGGGTCAGTGTGTCCGCACTATTTTTTTCGCTTTGCTGCATCAACAAAAACAACTTTTCACGGAAATGCTGATATGCTATTGGTCAATTAAGGTCACAGTCTCAGTCACGCAGATGCCGATATGCTATTGGTCGATTAAGTTCACAGTCACGGTCTCAGTCACGGAGATGCCGATATGCTATTGGCCGGCGTCACGTCAACCACAGAAATGCGGATATGCTATTGGCCGAATTCCCTATCTTGCTTGATGGCATGAGCTGGTCGGTGCGTTGTGAAGACTTTGCAACTTTTTATCTGTTAGACATGGCTTCTAAAATTGCAAGTGGCGGTAAAGGAAGAAGTAAGAGGATGATGACAATAGAAACCAAGCAGGAGATAATAAAGTAGTATGAGTATGGCCGTAACCGCTCGACAGTCGGTACAATTCTCAAGAACAAGAAGCTATTAAAGCAAGCAAGTCTTCTAAGGGCATGACTTTCCTTGCCAGGGGACGGACCTCGGTCAACAACAAAATTGAGAGGCTTCTTCTATTACGGATTAAAGGGAAGGAAATCGCCGGTGATATGTTCTCGTTTAAGAAAAGTTCTTGTTTAAGAAAAAAAAAACATTCTGCGGGTTTGTCTCTGCTCCCCTCCGCCTCCACCCACCACCAGCTCAAGTCACGTAAATGTCATTTTTCCTTTGTATATTTATGTTATTTAATTTAACTGTACAGTAGATTATGTTACTAATTTTTGATATGTGTATAAAGTCGTGATGTTTTTGCCTAAGGTTTTTCCACACGTTGCACACATTCACTAGTTAACATAGGTTTGGATTGCCCGTCATACGGCCAATTCGAGTTACGAGCCTAGCCGCTGAACGGATTAAGTTCGTAACACGGAGGCCCACTGTACTTTAGCACCCCAGCACTAAAGTTCACTTTAGATTTCTGTCTCAAATTTTTGTGCGTTTATATATACATTTGTCCTCAGAATTATTCATACCCTTGTATTCATACTTTTTTTTGTTTGTGACAAAACTAATTATTTTTTTTTAGTTTCTTTGTGAGTCATATGTAACCAATAAACAAATGAATGAAAATACATTTTTCAAGAGATTCTTAATTTCAATGTGATATCGTTGATGGATTTCCAGAAAATGTTACGTTCAAAATTAATCATGCCCAGTCATTATCTCAACAAAAACGTCTCAAATGTGTAAATTTGGTGTCACCAGGTGAATAAACGCGTGTTTATATTTTAGAAGAGTATATTTTTTTTTCTAAAAGTCTCCTAGTCATACTCTGCTTCTGGACATCATGGTCAAGAAGAAAGACCTGTGGGAGGACCTGTGTTGGAATCTTGTGTGTGCCCACAGCAAGGGAAAGGGTTACTAGGCCATTTCCAAGCGGTTAGGTATTCTGTGGCAATTGTCCAGAGCATCATAGACAACCACATGAGGTTCACCACTGTTAAAAACCTCGGTCGGCGTGGCAAGAATTGTAAGGTGGCACAGGAAGACAACCCTGCTCAAGAAAAAAAAACATGTTGAGGCTTGCCTGGCTTTTGCCAGAGGTCACCTCCAGCATGACTCTAGGTTTTGGTCAACTATCCTGTGGTTTGAGGAGACAGTTAGTTATAGTTACAGGCAACTTATTTGGGCCTATGAATGCTTAGTAAGAGAGGCTCATGAGCCGAAAAAAACGCCATCCCCCACTATCAGGCGTGGTAGTGAAAACATAGTTTTATGGGAATGCTTCTCCTCCAGTGGCACAGGGAACCTTGTCAAAGTTATTGAAATGATAAAGGAAGGAGGATTACATCAGACTCCTTCACAAAAACCTGAAGGAGTCTACTGAGAAACTCCAGCTCTGCCACAAATGGATGGTCCAGAGGGACAATTATCTGAAACAAGCTGCCAAGGTTGTGAAGAAATGGATGAGCAAAATGATGTGAATGTCTTAAAATGGTCAAGTCAGACTGCTGACCAGTATCCTATTAAAAATTGAGGTGAAACTTGAAGATGAGAAAGGTGGCTCAGAAAACCGACAACTTGACCCATGTTGAGGCCTTTGCCTGTGAACAATGGGCCAATATTCTCCAGGAGGAATGCAGAATGCTGGTTGATGCATACAGGAATGGTCTGGGGGTGGTTTTAAAAAACAAACGCTCTGGTTTTGATTAATTAAAACATTGGACTAGGGTATGAATAATTTTGAACATAGCATTTTTTGGTTTTCCCTCAATAAAATACCTGATAGTTTTGCATTTCTTCAATTGTGTGCTGTTTTGATTCTTTTACTTGTTTGTCACATATGTGCATTAATGAAAAGGTTTTGTCACAAAAATGAAAAAACAAAAAAAAAGTCTAGGGTATGAATAATTTTGAGGACAAGTGTAACATACAGTGGAAGCACTAGATATGACTTTAATCCGTTCCAGAGTGCAGTTTGCATCCTTAAACATTCTTATAGTGATTCACATTTTGCATGTAAATTGTCTCATTTGTTCTAAGCTTGAAATAAATACCATTACATTTTTATATTATATCGAACCATTCAAAAAACACGATGTTCAGTAGATGTCAGGCAAATGATTGAAATAACTGTTGTAAATAATGATTTTAATTTCACTTGAACATTATTTGAAAAAAATGTAACACTTTCAACTTGAATTTCCTTCCTTTAGCGCTTTATGGGAAGTGTTGCGCAGCGCACACGTCAGTGCTGGCAGCTTCCTCATGTCTTATTAAATTTATCGAACCACCCAAATGAAGCCTTGAAATCAAGTGGTATGCCTACTTGCTGCAATGTCCCTTTGCCTGTGTTTTCTTCAGACTTGTTCTCTATTACATCATACCAAATACTAGTTCTAGTTCATATAGCAGCAGCTTTTATAGAGACATACATTTGCTTATGTTAGTTCTGACACTTTTTTGAACTTGCTTGTGCCCCTTCAGACTACAATAGCCTTTTCTTACTGCGAAAAGCTTCTGAATACTGTAGCAAAGTTGGCCATTATATGTTATATACATCATTTGTGCCATTTTGAATTCAATTAAGTCATCATAAGTAAGTAATAAGTTGTTCAAGACTCACTCCAGAGCAGCAAACATTTTTGAAACACTGCAACTGTCCATAATATATAATGTAAGGTAAATAATATAAGACCAAGCACCGACCCTTGAGGGATCCTATGTGGTATCTTCAGCTGAACTGATCTTTTGTTTTTACAGTAAATTGCACATACTGATTTCTCATCCAGGTAACTCGTTATCCATTTATATACCAGTCCTTTTCATTTTTTTTCCATTCACACAGTATGATCTATAGTAACAAATGTTTTCTTTAAATCTAAATCAAAATTGGGAATTATTCGTTATACATATTAGTCGCAATTTCCTACAAAATTATATGATAGTTCTTAAAGGTGAACTTATCAATGAAATTATTAAGTGTGTGTATGTGAATAGAATTTTTCTAAATTGGTTTTGCCAATCGTGGTAATATTGACTTTGTTCTCCACTTTTACATTTTAGAATGACTTTTGCCATTGTTATTTTGGATGGGGAAAAAAACCTGTAAAGGACACATCCAAAATGTATGCAAAAGGTTGTACTGTACTATATTTTCCATAATATTTTTTTACTAATGTCGGATGAATATTACAACAGTCTGTCGACCTTTTTTTAATAGTTCTATTGCACGTATTGGATTTATGATTTTTTAAATTATATAAATACATAACATAAAGGTTAGATGCATTATTTCGCTCTATAATACAGTATCGCTTTGTGTATGTACCTGTTGGGAAAAGACGTTTTCCATAATATTTTTACTAATGTCATATCAATATTACAACAGTCAGATGACCTTTTATTTTTTCTAACGCTTTCTAGCATTTAATAGTTCTATTTCACTGCATTATGTTAATATGATATATAGTATTTACGACATTAACGTTACTCATTTCACCCTCTAATATAACTTTATGTACCTGTCGGGACAAGGGTGTGTAGTTCTTTTGGTGCCTATCCTACATCCTGCAGTCAAACCCATTAGGAGGTATCAACTGCAAGGCGGTCACTCTTTCAAGTAACCAATGATTGCAGAACAAATTTGCATTCTTTCTCTAATTGGCTCTTGGCCAGGAAAAGCAAAATAGAAGATTTTTAATGCTCTGATATAAACACGTTTTTTTAATAAATTAAACTTTAGCAATACTTTGTTTTACTTGTAGTGTATGTGATAGAGGAAATTTAGATAAATTAGGACAAATGTTAATGAAACCATCTTCGATAGTTGACAGACAGTTATAAATGAGAAACGACTTCCACCAACTGAGTGTCATGTAAAGCAGTGGTCCCCAACCCCCGGTCTGCGGACCGGTACCGGTCCCTGGATCAACTGGTACTGGCCCGTGTGGGCTTCACCTGAAATAATGTTTTGGAGATGATTTAGTTTAATGGTATGCGTGCGAAAAAGCGGATCGTTTTTTATTGTAGTCAATGGAGTTCGCGTGACTGGGCGCAAATGCACGTCGGGCGACGCGATGGACGCAAATGGAGCGGCGCAAATGGCTGCGCGCGGTCACGAGAAGCGGAATTTCGCCTTTCGCGTGAAGTTATTTTTTATTTACTTTTTCCGCGTTTCGAGTCGCCACAGCCAATCAACTTCGGGAACATTCAAGGGCTCACGCAGGGGGCAGGAACGAATCATGGCAGCTGCTTTGCGGTCACCGGGAGTGATCCAACTCGGCCAGCTGAGCTTTGAATATGAAACAGAGCCAAGCAAGAGCCCTCACCTGGCTTGTCGAAAGGCGGAAGCGAGAACTTGGGACAACTGGTATGTGCAGCGTTTGCTTCACTTAACAGCTGTTGAACAGTAGATACTGTGCTAAGCTAATGATAGCGCGGCATTGTCAGCACAATATTTTGCACGGTCACGGCCACTTGATTGCGCCATTGAAACTTTTATTTTTTGGCAGGCGAGTATTGCCGCAAAGAATAAAAGGTGCTGTGGGTGAAAATATTGGCTCTGTCACATCCCAGAAAAGTGAAAGTTCTCAGCAATGCCCTTCTTTCCAGATCTACCGTAAAGTGCGCAGCAAGCTCGCTCCACTCCCCTCCCCTCCCCTCTCCTCGCGCGATTAAAAAAAAAGTGGACAACAGCGACAGAAAGCCCCGTCCATACGTTTGTGATGTGGTTTTTAAAACAGCCAGCCCCCCCCCCCCCCCCCCCCCCCCCCCCACACACACACACACACACACACACACTATTTTCAAGGAAATTCTCAAGGGAATACACATGTACAGTGTTCACCCACCTCTGGAATGAGTTTCTGCACATCGGCCAACTTCTTCTTTAAGTTGGCGTCAAAGAATTTGGGTATAGCTATGTTCTCGCGATCAAGTGCACTGAGGTGCTGGGCACAGAGAATGTACTTAGGATATGCATATAATCACCACCAAATGCGAGAGCGGAAGGAGAAGACACTTACTGTGGTTACGTCGAAGTTAATGTTCATTGTCTTACTTAAGTGGAGTGTGGACCACAGTGACTTGTCATCCTTACAACCACTGCAAAAATAAAACATTATCTATAGATTTTTGCCTTCTACAGTACTTGATTTGACCTTCTTCATGTTGATTAACTATATGTCAGTCATTTCTAAACTGATGGCACAGCAAGTCATACACGCCGCCATTACGGACCAATTTATATTCATGATTTTCAAACATTATATGGATTTGGAATCACAGCTCATTAGCTTGCGAGCTCTAAAATTACTCTGCGAGCTATAAAATTACCCTGCGATGTTGCAACCTTTTGTAACAACTTTGGGTCACTCCTCAGGTTTAGCATAATCAACAGCTGATAGTTTGCAACGTGAATTTCCAACTTATTTATAAATTATTTTATGAATTTGGACTGCAAGGATTATGACCGAAGCCCAAGGGACGAACTATTTTAAGTGTCGGCGAAGGTAGCTGATGTGTTCTCGTTAGGCTTTGTTTGAAGTCACAAACGTTTGCCGGATGTTGAACGCACCCAAACAAACCCGACGCGAACGCGCATTTGCTACCTTCAGCAACATTCGAACATTCACAACCTTCGCCCCTCACTTGGATAGGAAAACAGCTTACAGTCTGGTAAAAACACTCATTAAAAAATACACGTTAAAAACTTTTGTGCCTTAACAATTTAACTAAAAACTAAATATTCACACTTGTCCAGCTCTGCAATCTAAATTTGGTGATGAGTGACAATACCATTAATCATCTCATGCTAGCACTAGTATTTTTCTGATCGGTGGAAGGGAGTCCATCCATCCATTTTCTTAGCTACTTATCCTCACTCGGGTGTCAGGGCGCGCTGGAGCCTAACCCAGCTGTCTTCGGGCAACAGGCAGGGTACACTCTGAACTGGTTGCCAACAATCACAGGCCACGCATAGACGACAAGTGGCAATTTAGAGTGTCCAACAGCTCACCCCTTTTCTAACAATAATATGTGGTGACGTAAATGCATTCCAATTAAGGTCGGGTTATGTCGAATTTCTGGTGTTACTCCCAGTCTAGCTCACATTGTATGAACTTATGACTTAAAATAAACTTTACGCTTTGTACGTTCGACTGTCACCAAAACACACTAATATAAATAGAATAGTTTTGCTCCTCTCTAAAAGTGAGGCTCTTTGTAGCATCTGAACAGCAAAGATGTAATCATCAGTCTTCTCTATATATGACACTGAAAAATAGTGGATTTAATAGAAAATAGCATGAAAAATGAACCGTCACCACCTCACTGTCTGTGACATCGCTTCTTAGGTTTTCATCCTTTCCCCACTTCCCAGTAACATTTGCTTTCTCCCTTCCTCATGGCCTGTACCCAAATAATATATTTTTTTAATTTATTTATTTATTTTTTTACCATTATCAGTTCCGTAATTATCAGTTCCGTAATTATAAGTTCAATTAACCACCCACGGTTAAAGTTAGCTTTTGGCATGGCCCTTGGCAGCCATTCTTGTTAAGTTTCATGGCCTTTTAAGACAGTTGATTGTACACCTCTAATTTACAGTGTGTTGTAATGCAAAACAGATGCAGGTTTACATCTATCTACCTGTATATATCAGCAAGTTTGGGAAGCTCTTGCTGCATGTTTAAGGTTTTAGACAAATCCAAAGATGGTATCACAGTTGGTGCAAACTGTCAAGAAAGGAGAAAAACACATGTTCACTCATTTGCATGTTTTGTTTTGTTTTTTTAAGCATAGACATTTTACCTCCAGTAGTTCTCCGCTTCCCCATGGCCGGCACACCAAAGTGTGGATGTGGCCACCCACCAGCAGGAGTATCGTCACAATCAACATGAGCAGCCACGAAAACAGGAAGCTCCAACTCGCCCCGCTGAAATTAAAAAAAAAACTCAGAGCCATATTCACTAAAATATTGTGTGGCGCTTACAGAAAAAATTAAACAAGGGCATGTAATTTACAAAGCAAGCGCCAATGGTGGAATGTATCAGGATGCCAACCTGAATATGTCACAGTGCACCGGTGGTATTTGTACATATTTTAGGGTGTAATCATAACTTGCGGAGGGATTGGCCTCCTCAATGCAAATGATCCTCATTGATAAACAAAGCTTGACATCGATGTTGAAGGATGGCTGACATAAAGTCGAGGGGAACTCGCCAAGATATTTTAAACCCAATGTAAATATGATCCCCCTTGACTTGAGATATGGAGGACCGAAAGTGCCAAAATGCAATAAATAAATGTACCATTCAATATTTAAATAAAAGTGTCATTAAATAATTAAATGTTTCATGAATTAAATAAAACATTGAATTCATGAAAGATTCATTTCATGAATGTCACATTTAATAGTTAAAAGTAATTTTTTTAATTAAGTGTTAATAGATGTTGTGTTAATTTTCCTTTTAAATACATTTTACTTAAAGAAATTGCTTGCTGAGAAGAGCATTCTGAGATACCTTGACCCTGCAGGTGGTCACTCTTTCACATAACCAGTGGATCTGCACCCAAATCTGCAGTATTTCGCTGATTGGCTCTTGGCCAGGTAATGCAAGATAGAAGTTTTTTAATTCCCTAATTAAAGACGATTTTGGTCAATTCAACTTCAGCAATATTTTGTTTGACTTGTAGTGTATGTGACGGACGAAATTTAGACAAATGTTAATGAAATTGTCATGTATAGTTGTAGGGAAGGCAGTTATATATGAGAATCGACATCCACCATTTGAGTGTCCAGTAAAACATGACAATGCCCTCCAGTGGACATGATTGCTAATAGCACTCTTGTCTCACCTGCATAAGATTTAGACTGTTTTTTGTTACAGACTGCATTTACCATTGTCTGTAGCTATTACAGACATGGCAGCCTCTGGAGGAGTGCCATCCCCCATGTAATACAGTTTAATGATAACTAGACTGACAATTATATTTGCAAGTTTTTGAAGTTCATAATCTTTTAATTGATTCCTTTTTTAATGAAAAACGGTCTAAATCTTACACATTGTCCCTTTAAAGATGTGGGTTAATAAACAAGATGGTGAACTATAGCCTTTGGTTAAACACTTTAGTTGGCTGTGTTTTCATGTTACAGTGATGTTACTGAGTTGTGTTTCAATAGTAAATCAAATATACTAATATATACTATAATATACTAATAAAATAATAGCAGTGTAACTGTAGAGCCACATAAATGGTGTTAACTTTAAGAGTAAGTACAAAAAAGAAAAAGGAATAAGTATAGTCCAGACTCGTCCTCTAGTGGTGGAGGAAGGTTGGGCAAAAATACACCCACAGACCAATGGACCCAACGATTACAATTTCACCTTACTTAAAAAATTGAGTTGCCCACTTCTGCCTTTTTCATAGCAAAGAATGAAAATATCCCTAAAGTAAATAGAATCTTTTTGCAAACTAGCGATCCTACACATCTAACATTGCTGTGAAAGCCACCTATTTTATTTGTTTTATTTTTGATTTGTAAGTATTGTACAGTTATCATGTAGCCAAAACTAATCAGCACTCACATCATGAGTAGAATTCCGCCACTATTGGCCATACAGGAGCGCTCCGTGGGCTCTTGAGACAGTTTTATACCAAAGTGCCCCAAGATGAGACCCAGAATGTTACACAGGACCACCAGCAGGACCACGAAGCACATGACAATGCAAGCACGCCACCTGGTTGGAAACAAAACAAACAAACAAAAAAACAACCACGAGAGAAAAGATCTCATCTGCTCTCCTTCCAGTCGTCAATGACAAGCGCTTAGGGTTCTTCTTACCTGATACTCTCCATTGGCAACACTCGCGGAACAAACCGATTTATTGTGGTCTCTATGTTATCCACTTTGGAAATTAACTGATTAATATTTAATCGGTCTGAAATTTTCTTTGCCTGTTTGGGGATTTCCGCTTTGATTTCGTTAACTGAAAATTAAAGGAAACAAAATGAGTAACTTGATATCCGACACATGGCAAGGGAAGGTCAGGATCACTCACAGTTTAAGTTGTCTATTTTGGCCTCGACGTCCGCCAACTAAAAACAAGTCAAATGGTTATTTTTTAGATTTTCATGTTGCAGCTTTTTGTCGATCAAAAACACTCAGCCTATCAAAGCATTATGTACATTCATCCATTTTCTGCACTGTTACCAACAATTTTTGTTGTGTGAGTTGTTGTGTCTGTTACAATATTTGGTTATTTTTTATACCACCAAATGGAATGCATTTTGAGAACACGTACAGTAAAAATTTTGAGAACATGTAAGGCTGTATGTCATTATGTATTTATGCATGGGTCAATCCCAGGGACCTCAAATTATTTTTTAATTAAACAATATAATGACATGAACAATTAATGTTATTACAGTTATTAATGTTTAATGCAGCGATGGCCTTTATTTGTCTGAGCATGAACTGTCCGACTGCATTTGAATGCATCATAACCTGTGCAGTACAGTATCATACATTGTAATCTATTGTAACTGATCACTGTTTTTTTTTTTTTTTTTTTTTAGTGTCGTTCATCAGTGATTGAATGTAATGTGATGACAATAATTTGGAATGCAGGAGCTGAGAGGACAAGTCAAGCTCATCAATTCACAACCGCCGCTCTGAGGAAATACTTCAAAATAAAAGTCTACTGGGGCTAATGCATTGACATCCATATATCATTTGTTGAGTTTATTTTGAAGTTGGCCTATGTTGCACATTGGTGTTGTGTTACGTTATGTAGTTGTGACTTTCTTAGCATGTCAGCGCACATCAAATAAACATAAACGTATTAATATAAAATTGAAAAAAAATTAAAAAACAATGCTCATATATTTTTTTGAAATGCCCGCATCACTCAAAGACTTTTTCAAGCCCTACTTGCTGGAATTCTCCCATACATGCGAGTTACAAACATTGGGGTCCGTCTGCGATACTATATACTGTATACAGTACTAGAATAAATTCAGCAATATAAATTAAATATCCAGGGACAAATTAAGTACATACTTTGTTACAAATATGTTTTACAAAAAGGAAACACTATGTTAGTAATCCAACTCTAAATAATCTGTTTATTCATTATAACAAATTAATCAAAGCATAAATATTGACTGTGAGAAAATACTTCAGCCCGTGTCAGTCATTTTTAGAAAAAAAACGCCAACAAGCCAGGGAGAAGATTCCATTGAGTACCATGTACCAGTACCATGTCTAGCACAGAATAGAATACATTAATCATTCCTATGCATTGCAATGAAATGAGCAACTTGAATAAATGTTGATGTAAAGTTGAGACGCCGGCTTTAAATATATTTTATACAGAAATAGAGCACCGTTACTGGTTACTGCTATTCGAGATGTTTTATAAGATTGAAAGTATGATAAGGGAATAATTTATGCTCACTACAACATTTAACAAATGGAAAATTATGTATGTGTAGTTTCAACGCCTGGCTACCCTACCTAGTAAGCATACTTTGGTACAGAACATGGATGGATCATTTCAAACAGCACAAATGTAATTAAGACACATGGAAAGTGTTTCAACATATAAAATAAGAATAAAGAATAATGACTTAATGAAATTGTATCATTAACTGACCACTGTTGATGGATTGTTAGACTCCAGTTGAGTTTTTAAGTCGTTCGCTGGGCCCTTGTCAATCTGAAGGAAAAACGAATGTGAGGTGTAGAACTGTATCACAGCATGCATTTCACATAGATAATATTCTTATTTATTCATGTATTATTCATTTAATTGAGATAAAAACACAGTGGTACCTCTACTTACGAACGCGTCTTGTTACTATAAATTCAGCTCACAAAACGTCTTGCGGAAAAATTGTCTCGAGTAACAAGAGAAAATTCAAGATACGAAAGGGGAGATTGTTGGCATATGTGAGACACCAGCGGTCGCGCCAACATGACTGTAATGTAATACGTTATCACAACCCGTGACGTCTACCGTATTTGTTCCAGTTTTGCATGTTTATCATTTATTAATATCCCAGCTTGCCCACAAACGAGACAATTGAACCGATGTTTACTGTGGTCTTCCACTTTTCATCTTTACTTGTTCCATCCACGCTTCCCACCAACAATTTAAATCGTAGAACTAACAAACATAAAATTGAAATTAGCTAGAGCTAACATTGTACATAGTCACATAAAACCACATATGTAACATCCCACCTTGGGCTGACACCTCTGACGTTAGCGTTGTTAGCACATTGTTAGCACTTTAGCAATGACATCACAAAGGAAACACTTAGCATGACCCAAACTAACAACAAGATAAATATGATTGCTCCTGTGAACTTGAAAATGATTCATGGACTCTGGAAATGACTCATCACCATCTGCATTCATCACCAACACACTAGCACCATTTCAAGGCAAACATGAGAACTGCATTCATATTGTAAATTGCTAAAAAGAATGATTGATTTAAAGGGTTAGAGCATTTTTTTTCTTCACATGATATATTTTGATTATCATGCATCTAATATGTATTTGTTACTGTTTTTGATGCATTTTATAATTTATTAACATTCATTTAAAGGGTTTAGGAGTATTTGGGGGGACGTGGAACGGACTAGGCTTGGGGGGGCCTGTATACAGTGTATCCTCATCATATTGCAATTCAGTCTTCGCAGCTTTGCTACTTGACTTTTTTTTCTATTCTTGATTATTTGATTTCCTTCCTTCTACAAAGGAGGAAATATTGAGAGTTTAAACAGTGTTTCAGCTCTACAGCATACATAAGTATGTAATATATAGAACGATAAGGAACATACATTACGAATAAAAATAATCAATAAAAAACAATAAATGAAAACATGAAGTAAAAAATCACAAAAATTTACACAAAAAAGTAATGTACCAAAAAATGTTTTAACTAAAAACAAATGTATAATAATTGATAGAAAACCAAACTGCCTCATGGCTATTGCTACAAGTGATTGATACATACCCAATGCTTATGTAAATTGATGAGCACAACTGCCTCAGGAAAGCATATGATTTTTCTTTTAGATGACAAATACAATAACAAATTGTAATGTGGTATCCATCTTATTCACTGACTAAAAAGAAATCTTTGGTTTGAAACATTTTAATGTTTAACATGGTAATACAGTATATGTATCATAATAGAATACAGTGATCTCTCATACAAGTTGTCTTCAACTTATACACATTTTTTTATTACAAATACCCCTTTTGAACAGTTTTTAGCAGCCTCGGCTTACAAAATGTGTGACGATCATTCTTCAAAATTATTTTACTTCAGTCACAACGGCCGTCCGACAAAAATTAGAACTGTAAGTGTCCCATGATAAAAATGAGTTCGACAGCCCTGCTTGATGAAATCAATTCGGATGAGTACAGTACGGTCTTGTTTTTACTTACGGAGTCTGGCAGCTTATATGGTTTGTCGAGCTTACAGTCCGTGCAACTTGAGAGGGAACTTTGGATTTTTGTGTTTGTCGTCTCGAGTTCCTGTGACACACTAGTCAATCCTAAATTGACTTTGTCCAGCGACGATATGATTTTGTCCACAACTATTCGTGCAAATAAAAAGTACTCAGTTGAGCATGGGAGTCCAAATAATTTTCAACAAAACATAACATTCTCTTGCAATTTTGCGAAAGTATCATCCTCAAAACTTGGGGTGGAAACGAAACAAGTGCAAACAAAATAAGTGCGACGCAAATTACAGCGTCCCTGGCTTATGTTATTTTCATGTTGCGACGTAGAATACTGAGGCAAATTACAGCGTCCCTGGCTGTTATTTTCATGTTGCGACGTGGAATACTGAGTTTTTCGTCCCCTCTTTACCGTATTTTCCCGGATTTGAGACAAAAACAACTGTCATGACCCTAGCGGGTTGGCTGTATTTGTGTTGTTTTGCCTTCATCTGCTGGTGTTTTTAGGTATTTGCCCTTATTTTCTGTTGCCGTCAATGCCTCCATGCAAAACGTCACGACAATGCTGGTCTGCTATTGGTCGGCGTCTCATCACGGAGATGCTGGTCTGCTATTGGTCAGCCTCACTCGTTTCAAAATGGCGAAACGGTAAAGCTTTGTTCGATTCTGAGTGGTTCCGAAACCGTATTTATAGTGCATTTTACTGCTTAATTCAAAGTTGAAAGGGTTATCTGCAGTACCCACCAACCAAACTTACAAAGAAAAACTAGCTACCTATCTACCCACCAACCTTCACAAAAATTCCCTATTGCTGCAGTATGACTTCTAGTTCATTTTGAAAGATCAAAAAAACATTTTTTAAGCAATTCTCGGCATGAGCTATATGCGTCAGGCTGGTCTCGGCTTGTCCAAATGTTACAAGACTGATGCAATCAGCTCTTCACACGCTCAATTAAAAAGAGGATACGGTATGCAAAAGTGTCATACCAGCTGGCAAAGCCTCAACGATATCCACATTATCGTCTCCAAAGAGGTGATCCATCAACTTAGCTCCTAATATGAGACATATTGGACATCATAAATTAAAAAAAAAAAGCATGGTAATAAAAATTATATGTTAAAAATGACTTGTTACCTTTTAGTTTTGCTTGAAGATTATCCACAGTTGTTTTGCCCTGGGTAGCCACATAATCAACTTGCTGTAAACAAGAGGGCCACTTTTAATGAACTCACATGTTGTTTAGGTACATTAGACATCACCATTGTTTGGAAATGGTGGGAAAAAAAAAAACACCGCTAACTTATGATATTCAATCAGTTCGTTATTTAATCATATTCAGTACAAGATAGAAGGGGAAAAGTACATCTAATTGATGTATTTCATAAAAATTGGCTGGAAAAATGGTTGTAAAAGACTCAATACTCGATTACAGTGATGCAGCACGTGAAGTAAGAGACTATACATTGCAAGCAAGATAGAGGGCAACGATTTCAGCGCGCAAAAACGCACAATCCACAAAACTTGCGAATCTACGACAACAGCGAAAGGTGCCACATATGGTTGTGTCGAAAAGTCACTCCCTGCCGACAATGAATTACCACTGTGATGCACGGACATTTATTTTCACCAACTACAGCACAGATAAGATGAGGCCTACTCTTTTTGGAGCCATGCTTTATCATTTCTTAACTCAAATGGACTCTAAAGCAAAAATGTTAAAATATATTTTTAAATATATTGACTTAAGATGCGTTTAATAACTGTGGTCATCCAAACCAACAAACCAATTAGCGTGCTCTATTGTTTAAACTTTCCAATCCTTTCTGCGTATAAACCCCCTTCCTTGTCCTCCTTGTCCTTTTTTTCCTTTTTTTTCATTAGCATACTGTACAAATCTTTTTCCCCTTCTTCATCCTGTTTTATTTTTGATTGCCGTACAAACCAGAAACTTGCTGTCCAACATACTAGACGCAACCGACATCCAAAACGCGATTTGAATTACGTTCGCTAAGTTTTCTTCCTTCGGCTTTCCGCAGCTAAAAAGGAAACATGGCAAACTCCTGTCTTAGAGTAATGTAATATGTAATGTAATTAGCACTTGCGCGCCGTAGTCCTGACCTAGATTATGTGAAAAAAATATAGATGTGATTGAATACCTTTATTTGAATGGTATTAAAATGTAGTGGCTTTTTAAAACGTAATATTACTGACTGTCCCTTTAAATCAGAGATCGGGAACTCCGGTTCCTCAATATCCTGCGTCTTTTTGATGTGTCTCACATTCAACACACTTGATTGAAATGATCAGGATCGTTATCAGGCTGCCAGGGGGCTTGCTGATGAGCTGATTATTTTAGCCAGGTGCGAAAGGCGAGGGACACATTCAAAATAGGCAAGGTATGGCTCTGGAGGAACCAAGTTCCCTACCCCTGCTTTAAATAAAGTCCTCTGTCCCCTAAGAGGTGTAATGTGCAGTGAAGTAACCTTGTCCAGGTTTTTGATAAAGGCTTTCATATTATCAAAGGTGTTGTTGAGTTGAACTTGGCTCTGGTCTATCCTTCCACTGAATTCTGAGTTACTTCCGAACATGCACATATTCCCAGCGCTGCAAACACACAGACCAAAAAATGATTCGCATTGATTCATGCACAATTAGCCACTGTGGTGTTGTTTAAATAAAACACTTACAAGAGAAAGATCGTGAGGATGGCAGTGCTCCGGTATAGGTTTCTCCTTTGTCTGAGAGTCGAGCTTGTTTGCTCCTGATAAAATTCGCCTCCACATTTGCCGGCGCAACGACAGCAAGCCACCACAGAGCCCACTATAGGCATCAAAAGGATGTAGAAGATGCCAATGACCGCGCATGCCACGAAGCCAGTCTCATAGGTCAACACCTGATCGTGGCACAATTTGGGATTTAGTAGATTATTATTAGGTTGTAACAATGTTTATTTATCAAAAAATACAGATTGATTTTGCAAAGTAGGTGGGAAGATACCTAGCTAGCTCAAGGGCTAGGCAGGTAGCTATATAGCTCGATAGGTTAGTAGCTAGCAAGGTGGCCAGGTAGCTAGCTAGGTGTTTAGGTAGGGAGTTAGATCGCTAGGTTGTTAAGTAGGAAGGGTTAGGTTGGTAGAAAGATAGCTAAACTAGAAAGGAAGCTATATGGTTAGATGGATAAGTAATTAGTGGCTAGGTTAATAGCAAGGTGGTTAGTGATGCATTCAGAAATATGCTCCGAGCTTGAATGCTTCACTCTGACCATTTGGAAACTCACATTGCTCAAATTTGCCATTGGGTTTGTCAGAAGACAGCAAAATGAGTACTAGTGTGTGCCATCACCAGGTGCACAAGGCAGTCTAAAAACACGGTGTGACTCACCAAATGCACTGTGTCTTCTTGTTCATACCCAACAATGAAATGGCATATTTCAACAATACTTGAATTTACGAATGGTCAATGCGAACCAGTGCATGCTTGGAGGTTAATTACAGAAAGCGTTGCTGTAGGTAGGTATTTCATTAGTAAGGGTAGGGAAATCTTTGTCTCATTCAATTTGATTCAGATTTTATTGTCTCAGATTCGATTCAGAACCGATTTTTGATTCAAAGCAATTTTCGATTTAAAACCATTAGTTTCAATAAAAAATGATTTATGCCTCAATCTATAGATGTGCAATGAATTATCATACGACTTCAGTCAGCTTTGCCATACAGAATAATAAAGGTAATAAAGATGAAGTGCCTTTTTAGTTTTGATTCGTAAGGAACATGTCCTTTTCTACAAAAATTAGCATGTGGACAACTGTTACGCTTTGGCGCTAACTATAGCTTTTATTGTAGAAAATAAAGTGAAACAAAAACAGGTAGGAGATACAGGTCACTCTCATTTTTCAGAAAATTGCAGGACCGAAAGATTATGTGAAAAACTGTTGCCCAAACGGAAAATATTAATATATCTCAGTACATTTATGACAAACAAAATGTAAAAATAAAATAAATTACCATATTTTACGCACTATAAGGCGCACCTAAAAGCTTTTTTTTTTTAAAAGCTGATGGTGCACCTTATAATCAGGTGCGCCTTATATATGGATCAATATCGAGATTGGGATTCGTAGATGGGGAATGAACTGATAAAGTAAGCTTTACCTGTTTCTTTTGTGTGTTTACAGTTGAAAAAGGTTGGTCATATTGACATTGAGTTATTATGCTATTGAGAGTTTAGAGTTATTATTTAAGTTATTATTGTTATTACTTTGAGTATTGCTATATTGTGATTGAAAAAGTTTTAAAATGTCATTAATCAAGGGTGTGCCTTAAAATCCGGTGCGCCTTATAGTGCGGAAAATACAGTACCCCATTAATTAGACGTGTGCATTTTTTTATGTGGCGAGAATACAGTTGCAATGAATTAATATAATAAGTAGTATGCAACATCTTTTTTACTGCATCCCTGGCTTATGTTTTTTTCACATTACGATGTGGAATACTGAGTTTTTTGTACCCTCTTTAAAGCATTTCCCGCTTTACGGTTAACATCAACAACTGTCATGACCTGTGGGGTTGGTTGTGTTTTGCCTCCCTCTTGAGGCGTTTTTGGGTAATTGTTCTCATTTTCTGTTGCGTCAAACTGCCGCCGCTGCAATGTGTCACTACAATGCTGGCCTGCTCTTGGTCGGCGTCTTGACTTCCTAAAATACTGGTCAGTGTAATGAGGTCACAAAGATGCCGGTCTGCTATTTGTCGGCGCATGGGGTCACAAAGATGGCTCCCTAACGACTTGATCTCGTGTGAGAGTGCTTTCAGTATCATATTTATCATGCATTTTAGTGCCTGAAACTTGAATTGGTTATCCATGAGTCCCAAGAAAATAAAAAAATTAAAAAATCACTCACTTTTTCAATCGTCTCCTTATCTGATAGCAGTGATTTCCAATTCTTCACGGCTTTCTTGACCAGCTCTAGATCGAGGGATTAAAGCAGTCGGAAATTGTGAAAATTTTCTTTTTAAATCAGTTCAGTGCAGTGGAGTTACTCCAGACTAAACAAATTTGCATCTTTAATGAGTACCAAGAGGCATTCTTATTACAAATGATCACTTATGCCAGTTTTTTGTTTAGTAGCAGCTTAACCTATGAAATAAAAAAAAAAAATCTAAGTAGAAAATGTGCAATTCCTGAAGAAATTGTGTATGAAGTTGTAAGGCTGTAGGGGGAGGCGTTGAATGGTGGAATGACGTTGATTGTTTGAATGGGTTGAATCTGTGAAGAAATGTTAACATTACAAAGTTGGAAAGGTTTGAATAGGCCAAATAATGTCAAAGATACAAGGCAAAAACAGAACAAAGTGGAAATTGTGTGGGTAGTCAAATTGCACAACCATAAATTAATAGGTGAAAGGAAGTGAATGGCAATGGAAAGAACAATCTTGAACATATAAAGTTGGAACGCTGTGAATAGGCCAAATAATGTAGAAGATACAAGGGAAAAAAATGAAAAAAGTGGAAATTGTGTGGGTATTCGAATTGCAAAAACATGAATTAATAGGTAAAAGTAAGTATATGGCAGTGGAAAGAACAATCTTTAACAAATTAAGGTTTAAACAGTTTGAATCGGCCAAATAATATACAAAATACTTGGTAAAAACAGAAAAAAGTGGAAATTGTGTGGGTATTCGAATGGCAAAAACGTCAGTGAAAGGGAGTGTATGGCAGTGGAAGGAACAATCTTTAGCATATAAAGTTGGAACCATTTGAAATGACCCAATAATGTAGAAGTTACAAGGAAAAAAACTAAAAAAAGTGGAAATTATGTGGGTATGATGGGAATGATCCATAAGGCGATATGAATGAGTAAAATGTTAAGATGAAATGGGAAAGCTCAAAATATAAAATGTTAAATCTCCCACTGGGAATAAATGGGAAGCCCTCCCAATGGAAATGAATTGTGAATTATTAAAAGGGTGAAAAATATAGAATTATGGGAAAATATTGGAAATGATGAACTACTGAAATGATGGGAATGATCCTTAAGGCGAGATGAATTAGATAAATATTGAAAATATGAAATGTGAAAGCTGTATTTATGAAATGTAAAATCACCCAATGTTAATTCAATTGGATTTTTCGCCTTCACAATTCGCCTTCCAATTATAAAAAACACATCCTCACATTTGCCAAATGAAGAACTATTTAAGGAAGTCTTTGAAATAAAGAAAGGGTGTTTATGGGGTGGTCAGACTAACTAAATTTAAAACGTGCACATGAAAACCTGCCCCTGTCTAATCTAAAATGAACAAGGAACATGTTACCGTTACACATTAACTCAAAAAAAACTCAAGAGAATTCCCAGAAACCTACTTATTAACCATCCATCCACTGCATAGGTCAAACGTATTTAAGTCCCAAGCGCTGACTTCCATTAAATACTCAAAGTTTCCAAAATTTCAACTAATCATTATCGCTTCACACAATTTTCACAAGTTACACAACAGATAAGGTTGTTGTACTGTATACCTAATATCAACATGATTATTGGGGCTAGGCGATAAGGACATTGTATTAAATCTCATTTTCAGCCATTATGACAATTAACAGTTTTTAGTTGAACAAATACAACATTTATTTATCCAAAAAGATAAGCTGCGTGAAATCAAAGAACAGTGAGTGATGCATGCTATTTTTGAATCACCTCCAAACCTTTACTGGGCTCAACGGCCAAAGCGTCCGTAACAGCCATTGCTTATATTCTAACTTCCCTAAATTTCTCTAAAATCATAAAAGTCTTCCTTGTTTAAAACTTATGAAAAACATTTGCCAAACAAAGGCTGTTTTTTCCTGTTAAGACTATCGGCCGAAAGCGACCGCTATGCCCAGTAAAGTGTTAACATAAATATAACATTCATAGCGTGACCAAAAAAAAAAAAAGTAGCATTTCATAGCTTGTGCATAACTTCCTTCATTATGTAATTTTGTAACTACTGTAGATGCATCTTGTAAAAACCACCCATCCAGCTTTCTGCCACCTGTGCCAAACCTCGATAAATAATTTGGGTAATGTTAAAATGATTGATTTTTAAACTGCCGACGAGATTTGATGCTTGCTCAGGACTTACATCAAGTTTTTGTACCATTTTCAAGGCATTTTGTTTCTCCCAAAAAATTGTAATCAAACTCCTCATGCTTCAACGCGAAGGTTTCTAATAAAGCAATACTGACCTTCGGGAAAGGCGTTGGGCTGGACCATGCTGAGAAAGCCGTTGACGGAACCTGCCATGAAGCTGGCGGTTTTGTCAGACAATTCCTTGTAGATAACCACAGGTAGGCCCCCTCGGTCACAGGTTGATTCCGCTGCTGAGTAAGCCCCAATAATCCAGAATCCTGCTGCGGCGCTCAACAACGCGACCGTGCCTTGCAACATCTTGATGGCCTTCCCCTGCTTGATTGGCCAAAGGACCACGTCAGGCGGCTCCTTGGTGGTGTGTCTCACAAGTAACCGACATCATACAAATACTGCAGTACATGTTCACGCGCAGAAGTAACCAACATCATACAAATACTGCAGTATATGTTCACGCACAGTCAATGGAAACCCACGCACATGAACAAAAACAGGCAGTCAGGCCTTGTCATAAGCGTAGGCAAATTCGAAATTACGCATTTCTCATTACACTCCCAGCGGTTTAAATAGGTTACCCATTAGTGAGGAGAACGAGATGTCTTAAACAATACTGGCCAATAACAGGAAATAATATAAGATACTGGGTGACTTTCTGTTTGTAGTACAAACGCAATCAAAAAGCTGTGTGTGCACTTGAAACACCAGTACAACTCTGCTGGTGCAAACTGGTTTGGTTCGAGCAAGACAAAGTACTGTGGTTTGACTAATAAGGCTAGGTTAACATTTTTTTCGTGAGGTCGTTCACATTTCTAAATACATGCAACCAGCGCGAACGGTGCTAAGAAACCTCTCAGGGTCATGAAAAGGAAGCTGTGCAAGAGACACATAAAGTCATCAATAGACGCACCTTCCAGGTCTCAGTGGCCTTTGGTGATAAGCGATTCTGACGCTGGTCCCACTGCTAGCTGGTATGCTTCGCCGGTTGTTTTCAAGTCGACTGTGTACCGACTGGAATGATGGTGAAGGAAGTAAGAGCACTTAAAAGATGAGGGAGAGAAATCATAGAGGAGAAGGGGGGTTGAGGCAATGAAGTCATAGAGGAGAAGTCGCACCTAAAAGCGGGGGAGGGAGTGAAGTCATGGAGGGGGTGTTAGCGATGGGATTAAGATTTCTACAAGGCTCGAACAATTCGCTGAGGAGAGAAAGACGTGAACAATGTGGGCAGAATGTATGCCAATCATTATCATCATGACCACAGGAAATTACGTGTGGTAGACAGTACAAAAGGTTATTCAAAGAAAGCCATTAACCTCACCACTTATATCACCTATAATATTGTTGATTCAGCAACTTTTTAAAAATGTACATATTTATTTCTCTCTGACAGAGAAAATTGGAAGAAATTTGAATTGGTACTTCTTAAAATGAAACATTTGACACAGAATAGCCTACAGAAATATTTGAAATGTTTCACCTTCTGATTACCGATAATTTATTCATTCATTATCAATGATGCATATTCAGACTTCAAAATGAGTATTCATATTTTGCTGAACAAAACAAATATCCATCTATCCATTGAAGGAGATTTAACAAACGCACAAAAAATGTTCTTGGTATGGGTACCCCTCGGGGTACTTGAAGGAACTTCAGGCTCATTTTAAATAAAACAAACATGCAAAAATCTTTTTCAAATAATTGTTGAATGAATTAAATGTCTCAGTAAAATTTAAGATAATAAAACTAATTTTATGTTCAGACAGTGATTCAATTTTAAAAAGCCAGCCTCTCCCCCAAACCAGAATGGTTCAACCCAACTTTTCACATGCCACCTCTCCTTACCCATCTCATGATTTTTTTTTTTACTTTTTTGTGAAATGATCTCTACTAGAATCCCAAAAGAGGACACTTTAAATTGAATATTTTTCTGTGGACAAATATTTATAATGATTTCTTTTTGAGAGCAGGTCTGACACTTTATGTTGATTATTTTTTGTGGACATATATTTATCAATAATTAGGTTAATTATTTATTTTTGTGAACATATTTCTACTGTAATCCCCAAAAAGGACACTTTGTTTAGTCTTTTTCCATGGACAAATAATTTATAATATCTTTTTGAGAACAAGTCTGACATTTTATGTTGATGATTTTTTTGTGGACAAATGCAGTAGTTGTTATTAATTATTTCTTTTTGATAACAGATCTCTTCTATGATCCAAAAGAGGGCACTTTATGTTGATTGTGTTTTTTGGGACTGAAATGAAGTTTGAAAGGTTCTAAAGTTTAATAAATCAGACACCAATGACATGTTTTAAGTCTTTTTTTTTTAACCCAAAAACATTTTGTAGTGGTTAAGGTGTACTTGGCTGAAAACTTATTTTACAGGGGGTACATCATTGAAAAAGGTAGCGAACCACTGATCTAGGTATACAGACAATGCTCTCTAAACAGCGGACAGTGACAGCGTCAAAAAACAAAGACTAAGCCAAACAAGGCACAAATCTGTAACTGTTAAAAGATCAACTAAATCAATTCCAAAAGACCCAAATCATTTCACGCTTCCCCAGCAGTCAGGGCACGAACCACCGGGGGTCCACAGACCCCACTTTGAGAACCGCCACTGGTTTGGCCTAGCTCGGGGATAGGATCCTGGTCCTAGAGAGCCGTATACTTGCATGTTTTTGATGTCTCTCTCTCCATCACGGCCAATTCAAATAATCAGCTCATTAGCTTACTCTGCAAAATCCTGATCACGATCCTGATCATTTGAATCAGGTGTGTTCTAGAAAGGAGACATCCAATACATGCAGGATCAGGAGATGCCTACACCTGGCCTAGCTTAATGACACAATTATGAGGCGGCAAACGACCAGCAGGTACATGCAAAATTTTACAGGTCACTTTTGTTGTGAAATATTGTTCAGACCATCTTATTCTTATTCGTTATAGTCAGATGTTGGCCAAGGAGCAGTTTGTTTAAATGCTGGTTGAACAAGAGATAACGTCTTTGGAGAACTTACGACTGCAGGAACATGTTTTACTCAGCAGCCTAAGCATCAACTTTGCAGTAATTACAGAGAGGTAAGACACCACTTCTCAATGACATAATCATTGCACATGTTCAAGTGCTGAAATGATTTGTGCAGTGCTCTCTACACTTTTGTGTAACCTTTTTGCAAAAGTATGAAAAACATTACATTTCAGGGCCATCCACAGTTACTCATTTTTATTGTATTATTGATTATATATAATCATGTTGTTCATTTCCATTTTTTAACTTGTTCTTTCATTTCCAATTCAGTTGAATTTTAGATTGTTTCATAGTTACTTTAATTTATTATTGCTGCATTCAGTTGAATAAAAATAACAAGGATGGAAAATTATATGTTTTGTTCATCTTATTCTGATTAATTATATAGTTAATTGTTTTTGTCAGGTTTTCAAATCGCTATAAATAAATATTTTTATGTATTGTTTATTTTGCTATATTATTTGTTATTAATTATTGAAAGAAAAAAATATTATATATATATATATATATATATATATATATATATATATATATATATATATATATATATATATGTGTGTGTGTGTGTGCGTGTGTGTGTGTGTGCGTGTGTGTGTGTGTGTGTGTGTGTGTGTGTGTGTGTAGAAAATAAAAAATAACCTGTGATAATACATCAGGAATTCATTATAATACAACCTTCTTCAATAAAAAAATCTAATTAAAACCAACTAACATCATATTTCTGTAAATGTAAGCATTAATCGTAATAGAACATTTACTTAACCTATTTATAGGCGATTTGTTTTAAAGTGTGAGAATGTTGTTAAATAAATGTTTAAAAAAAAGACAAAAATAAGACAAAATCTTGGGAGCTTGCAAATAATGTACAGTAGTACCTCTAACAAGTCGAACATTGCCGAATCTGCATTCATCACCTGAGGTTGCGCGGTGGTAGGGAACCTTTGCTCAACTCCCGCGGGAGTCGCGGGAGAAGGAGGCCTGGCTTAGACTGAAAAAAAGGTCTGAGAAAATTCAGCTTTATTTTATTTTTCTTACCTTTAAGAAGCATAGCATGGCGGAACGACTACGGCACCTAAAATCAACACGCCATCCACTTCATGTAACGTCATCGCACGCATAGTGACGGACAGGTGCCAAGGGCAGATGATTGGACAAATTAACATTTTGTCCCATCCCATAATTAGCTACACAACGTTTGTTTGTTTTCGTCACCATGGACCCCAGATGCAGCCGCGGGCTCATGTGCATTGCGCCAGCTGCAACGGCGATAAACGCCTCTACCACCACTTGATGGCGGATAGAACCTGCATTTTAGTTACTTTGAATTCCCAGCGTCAGTAAAAATTGTCTGCAACCAGCTCTCCGATTCCGTCAACGCCCGAACTCCAACATCACTACGCGCGTTCGATTGTTGTTGGGGAGAACTTGCAAACACGAAATTGTTTTTGATCATACTCACAGTTACTGGGGGCTCTCCTGGGCTATAAGTATTGTACTGTATTCTTCTTGGACTGCAATTTCTAACGAAGCTAGCCAAGCAAACGCAAACTCCTGCTCCAACCAATTGTCAACTCCGTAAGCAGACGTAATTAAAACAATCAAATACGACAAAGAACCAACAGGACTCCACGTGTGACACGCACTGAAAAACACGATGTCTCTATGACTTATTTCTTATGGCCTTGATTCGGGATTTTGGCAACAACCATTCAACCCCGAAGATTGCGACTGAGATGATTTTATTTGGATGTACTGCATTTCAATTGTTTTCTTGGATGATTTACTTTTCCCCCCATTACATCCTCAAATTTGGTGAATTTACCTTCGAAGACTGTGCATCACAATATTCCGTATTGTTCGTGCATAGTAAATCTAAATAATGTTCTTAAAACGTATATTTGAGTTTTTATTCTGCTGTTTCACTGTACACAAGGACAAACACAAATACACATTGACAGTTTAAATAAATCTGATGACGCAGAATTAACATACAATCACATGGGGTCATTTGGGTTTTAGGATAGACGGCTGTTCGGGGAGGAGGGTCTGGCACTGATCTATAAACCCTTCTCTAGTGGAAGATGGGGGTGGGGTACGACCCAGTGCTGCTGTTACTACTCAAGCATAGTATTTTGGTGTATAAAATGTGCGAAGGACAACTTTAGGAATTCTATGGGGGAGATTTTTCCACAGGGAGGCGGCAGGACCTTTATCCTCAGGGGCCTCGGTTTGGTACTCCTAAAACTCGACCATTTTTACAAAAACAATTCAAGTACTGTACCTCAATTCAAAACAATCAAATGGAGTGAAGCGAGTAATGGCGTTAAAGTTTAGTTATATGGAATGCCTTTGGGGGCCTTTGTAAACTGAGGACCTCCTGTCGAGTGATAGTAGATTTTTTTATCAAAGTAAAGGAAACATATCCTAGACACCGGTGACACATTATCTCACTGTTCATGATAATAAGAGCCTAACAAAGATGCATAATAAAACTTTTGTGAAGACAAAGAGTAAAAGACAACACTGTAGTCATAACATAAAAGTCATCTAACTGGTTATTTTATTTGTACATCTGATACAAGATTCAGATGGACTGGGGAAACTACAACAGCAAATTAAAAGTTTTATTGTGTGTGTGAATAATCAGATTGTATCTACTTGGGTACTGTATGACAAGAAAAAAAAGGACCTTTCAACATTTACTGATCCAACAGCCAATTAAAAAAAAAAAGAAAAAAGCAGATTATTCATGAGCACTGTGCAAGTGGATTGGACCGAAAACAGCATGTCAGTACAGTATATATAAAAATAAATACAGCTTGCTGAAAATGAGGGCAGAATTGTTGTACCTGTGATCGCACCAAGAAGCAGCACAATTTTAAACAAAACCTTGAAGTGGCTTTTTTTTTTAATCTTTACATTGAATTGAGATTGTTACAGTTCCAAGAAAGGGACACAATAGAATAACTTTTACATAAAGGACTAGCTAAAAATATACAAGCACAGACACAAACATGAGAAGTAAAGCCAAGAAAACAATTCTTCATTAAAACCAGACAGCGCAGTGCAGTTGATAGCTAAAGATTCTTTACATGGAGCTCCTTGGTGTGCAGTTTTCTTTTATCGAGGTTAAAAACAGTTCTGGGAAACTTAATACAAAAGATTTTTTTTTCTTCTTCCTTATTTTACAGTGATGTCAAAATGTATTGTTAAAATATTTGAGTAGCAAATTTGGATCGTTACCTATTCTCTATTAAAAGAGAATCCCCCCCTCCCACATGTACAATTGAATATGACGATGAGACAATGCATACAAAGCAGGCCTTGTTGTCATACTGCAGAGGTAGGGAATCTTTTGCCTAGTAGGAGGCCAGAAAAGGTTCCTCCGAAAGGAAAAAAACTATGTGACAGTCAAAATAGTGTCCTTCACAATGAACATTTGCTTGTTATATTTATTAGTGTAAAATGTTCCTCTGAGGTTGTCTTCTTTTTTTTTTAATTGCATCCCATTGGCCAAAGGCTCCCCATCCCTGCCATTCACCATGTTTTCATATCACTGGCCTTGATTGACTGACAGCGTGACACAAGATGTTGAATTCTATATCGATTTCACATTATTACCATCACAAGAAGAAAGGTCGAACAGCCAATATTTATACATGAATATACTGCAAGGTTAGGGTGGTTTACATTTCTTACATCAGAAATAATGAGGGGAAGAGGAAAAAAAGAAGAGTTAATAAGAAAAATAGATTGGAGTTAATTGTGAAAACAGTCCAAGGAATATTTCTGGAGTATTTGTTTACATTAAAAAGAAAGATAGAAAATGAAAACAAACTCCAGTCGAATCTTGTCCAGAAATGCTGCGTACCACCTTTCTGCTGTACCCAAATGTTGCATGAAGCAAAGATTGTATGTGTGTGTGTGTGTGTGTGTGTGTGTGTTGGAGGTGTGAGAGATCGCGTAGTGGTTCTCAACTCCGGTCCTCAAGCTCCGGCACTGTACAGGTTTTTGTTCCAACCAGGTCCTACAAAAACAAATAATTAAGTTTTATAAAGCAAATGTAGAATTTCGATACTAAAAATAATGCACACACTTTTTCTGCAGCCTGCAACACAAACAAACAAAAAGATGACATTATTTCTTTTTCTTGTGACATGAGCACAACAGAAGCAGCAAAGGGGAGGCCACCACATACTGTAGGTGGGCACGCATCAGAGACCCGAGGTTGGAACAAGAACCCACTGAGCGCGGCGGCCGTGGCGAGCGCTCGGAACTATGGGACGTCTGTGCCTAAAGCGCCACAAAGCTCGCACACAAGCTAAACACACATGCCCAATGCTCCTGAGCAGATGAGGGCTGGGCTTGAGTACCACTGAGCCAAGTCCAATGTGAGTGAGCACATGAGTGTCTACAACAGTTCAAGGGTGGTCAACCTTTATGTGATTTTTTTTGATAAGGATACCAGGCCCAACTCATTTGTAAATAGCGTTAAAAAAAATACAAACTGTTGATTTTATATAAATAGATCATGGCCTTTTATTTTTATTCATCTATTTACAAATAATGATCCTACCAATCACAGTTGTTGATAAGTATAAAGATGCAATGCTCATTTTACTAATATTGATGGATTTTAAAGGCTTGTGTCATTTTGAACTTTCCAGTTACCTGTAGTTATGCTTAAGAAATTGCAATTTTTATTATTTTTTTTTAATAAAAAAAAAAATTGTTATTTTGGCTCTATTTCTAACTCTTCAATTCTGCCTCTCTGTGCGACTGTCACATGCTGCTCATGACCTGGTCCCAATGCATCGATTGATTGCTAAGAGAATGGGGGCATGTTTAGATTGAATTGGCAGTGCAGTGCTCAATACGTGATAGATCAAAAATTTGAGAAGATTTAGGAAAGACTCTTGGAAGACTAACATATTTCACTAGCTCATATCTAAAGACTTATTCACAGTTTTTGATCAAATCTCAGAGACTAGGATATTGCAGAGTCACCAATTCAAAGACTACAACTAGATTATTCGGACATTTTTTTAATCCTACAATGAATTTCTATTTCCCATCATGGTCCTGACAAAACCAAAAAGTAGAAGCTTCTGGCTAGAGATGCCCTCTGTACGCATCAGTTTGTTAGGAAAAAAATAAATAAAAACAAGACTAGAGAATGCAGCACAATATGGGCATAGCTCTGATTATAACATATATGTCCATAACATGAACGCAATGGACATAACAGAATGGAAATTGACACCTGTAGTGTAATGGTTCATTTGCCTGATTTTTGTGCAGGCAGCGTGAGTAAAATTCACACTAGGTGAAGTGTGAAAGTGAGTGCGGATGGGTGTGACTGATCGTTGACCAGTACTAGCTGTGGTCTGTCTTACATTCTAAAGTCAAATGGGATCGGCTTGGGCAAACCCGCAACCCTCAAAGAAAGCAGATGGAAGTATTGGAAATTGACGAATGAATACATTTATTAAGTTTTTTTTTTTTTTTATCATTTAAAAGTAATATAATTAGAGAAATGCCTACAAAACTCAGCGGGTCAAATTCAAGACATGGAGAGCCCACGAGCCGTACTTTGTCCACCCTGGTTTAGTCAGATTTGAATTATAAAAAAAATAAATAAATAAATAAATAAAAAGGGCCTTCCCCTACACCCTCCTGCCTCTGCTATTAATCTGCGAGGGGGCTACTGGGACGACTGGGAGTTGTCGTTCTTGCTCTCCTGAACGGAGGGGGGGTTGCCGTTCCATGGCGAGTGTGACCCCAATGCTGGCGAGCTGATGAAACTGTCCTCATCCTCCCGGCCGTTGGCCCCGTCCAACTGCGTGTTCTCCAGTCGTGTGATCAGACGCTCATCCTCATCACCAAACTCCCCTCCCATCAGGGTGGGCTCTCCCACCATCATCACGTCCTAAAGGGGACAGTAAGGGCCGGCACATATTATCCCCTATATGCGAGGAGGGGGACGGCGGGCAGGCCGACCGTCTGAATGGACGAGTTCTCTTGAGCGTCATGTTTTTGTCCAATATGCACACTACGTATCGCTGTTCTGTATAGGGGGGCAAGGGGCTAGAAAATAGGGACGGAATTTGATGCGATTTTTCGGATTCCAATACCATTTTCACTTCTGTTTAATGATTCAATTGCTTCTCAATTCCCTTAATGGTGAAAAAATAGAAGAATAAACATGTAGATTAGCAACTGTGTAAAATGTCTTTGACTTAGAGCAGCCCACCAATGTTGATTCGTTCACATTTCTGTCTATATTGTCCATGGCTTATTGGTACAGCTGGGCGATCACAGATCTGGCATGCTCCGCTTTATGGTTTAGAAGCAAATGGCTGACCAAGATTGTGTGCAATACGAGGGCGAAAATCTCCCATCTGCAAACGTTTTGACCTCAAAAAAAAAAAAAAAAAAAAGACTGACGACAGCATCGTAAAGTTGCTGTGTGCTTTCACAGCTAGCATACGTGTGTGTTCAAAGGGTGAGGGACCGATTTGACAACGCCCAATGCAATGTCACCATCTAGCCACAACACGCACGTCCAGCAAGGCAGACCATAATGAAAATTGAAAGTACTACATAATCTGACAGCAGTCAACCCTCCAAAACAAACTTGTTTTCAAAGAATTTAATATAGGAGTTTGATGGCAAGTCAGCAAAAGCCCAAGAGCTGACCAACAAGGTAGACAAAATTCCCCATTCTATAATTTCTACAGTTATTTACAACACATTTCATATTGTACTGATGTGTATTTGTGGTTAACTGTGTGTATTTCTGAATTTGCACACCTTAAAATAAGTAGGCTAAATTTTCATTCATAATTTTTTCTGTGTTAATTATTCTAACCGCTAAGGACATATAATCACAGTCAAGGGCATGCTTGAAAATAAAAAATGTGGACATGCTGCTCTAAAAGAATGTTTAATGTGTGCCCATATGTGTCAATGATATGTGGCTTCTAAAAAGGAATAGTAGAATTTCTCTCTTCAAACGTTTGCTGTTTTTGGTCGTTAATATATACGCTATAGAAAACTTTGTTACAAACATTGCCCAATATGTCACGATATGTTTCGCAATATGCCTTTGCTGTATCGCACTACAGCAGGGGTGTCCAAACTTTTTGCAAAGTGGGCCAGATGTGGTGTGTTAAAAATGTAGGGGGGCCAATCTTGGCAGGCGTTCTTTACATATAGCAGCAATTAATTTAAATACATTTCAGCGAGCCGTTCTGTGTTAACATTTGCTGTTTTATTTTCATTACAGCTATCTTTAGCATGTGTTTTTGTTAATTTGAAGCATGCACATCAAAATTGAATTGACATTAAATATTGAAATTGAATATTCACTTAACTTCACTTTTTTTAACACTTTAACTTTTTTATAACAGTTGAACAGAAGTAATTGCACTCTTGGGTGCAAATTACATGTGAAACATAAAAAACATATCCCACCATGGCAGTTTAATATTTATAAGATTTTTAAACACAATAACAGACAAATGAGCAAGTCATAGTCATATCAACAAGTGCAGGGCTCATTTAAAATATGAAATTAGTAACTCTAAATGTTGATTGGATTTTTAAATGTGTATTATTCTGAAGTAAAAAACGTTTTCAGACTCATCATAATTGAAAAATGACTAGTCCGCATGAGTGTGATGCGTGAAACTGAGATCTGGAGTGCAGGACAAAGGCCAGGTGTGGCTCTATGGCTGTAGTATGGATGCGCAAGATGTCTTGTAAGTGAGAGTCCGGTAGCCGTGTCATCACACGGCTCTTATTTAAGTTCATAACCGAGAATGTCTTCTCACACAAATACGTCGACCCGAACAAGCTAAGCATTTTCTTACCAAATGCTTGAATTTCTCGGGAACTTGTACTTCTCCAGCTGTCAGCAAAAGTTGGTGGTATAAAGCTGCTGATCGAGCTGCAGCTCAACTTTCCTCCTTTTGTTGAATGTCGCCATTTTAGAAAATTAAGGGCTCATACAGTCAATTACACATATACTAATTTGCTGTTCCTAATTGAGCCTATAGATGGCAGCATTTAGCACAGGCAGGTAACAGCGCTGCTGCCCAATGTATTCATTCTCCATGAGGGCCAGACGTTATTGATTTTATGACGGAGGCTGCGGGCCGGATGGAAATTGACAACGGGCCGCATTTGGCCCCCGGGCCGGACTTTGGACATGTCTGCACTACAGTGTATCGCAATACGCTTTCAAGCCGCAATACCCAGCAGTATTTTATGGGCTCTAAACACCAGTTCAATGAGTATATGCCCAATAGTCCTAATGGCCAATCAAGCCCTGATCGTATCTGTAAACATTAAGATACAGGTTCAAAAGTAACATGGCCTTACCAAACAAAAAGTCAGATCTTACAGTAAGAGACTACTCAAGGTTGGGAATCTTTGACATCTCGCTAACACACACACCGCTCGAAATTATCATATCAATTAGCCAAGTGTGCATTATTTATGTTGCGTGAATACAGTAGCAATGAATTACTATATTAAGTAGTATGTGGCATGTGCGCTCAGATGATTTGTTTTCATCGGTGAAATGTTTACCCTAGCACTGCAGATCAATACTGTAGCATGTGGGGAAATCTGTCTGGCAATGCGGCTGGTTGTAAAAGAAGTCAGACAATTCTTCAAAATAAAATGTGGGGCATCAAATAATGCACGAAACAAAAGGCATTGGGACGATTTTGTTTTGAAGTTACAGCATGCTCATGACAAAGATCTAGTTGTCTACTTGATCATCATTATCTTGTAAACAAAGATGTTTTTTTTTTCTCGACTCTCTATTTTTACGCAAGATCAAAACAAACATGGTTGTAAAAAAAAGTTGTAAAAAATGTTCGTAAGTCGTCAGGTAATGTTGAATAAATGGACAATCATTAATATTCTGATGTCCGCATTGATTTGAAAGTATGCGTCCCCATCAAAAATTACGCATCTGGGACGCAGGCAAACGAAAGCACTGACCCATCCATTTTCTACTCTACCTTTTTTTCATGAAGCCTGGAGCCCATCCCAGTTGACTATGGACCTGAACATGGTCGCTAGCCAATTGCAGGAACAGGCCAAACAACGTTTCAAGTTCACATTTTCAACGTAAATGTTTTTGAAATGTGGGAGGAGGCAGCATAGCTGTGGGAAACCCAAACAAGCACAGAACAGAACATGAAAACAGGAAGGTCGCAGCTGAGATTTAAACTCAAAACCCCAGGACAGTGAGTAAGATAAGCCAAGATTTAACCCGTTACTATAACAGGCAAAATGGCTAAATTGTAAAGTAGTCCTAAATTTCTGTAAAACCTGAAAACTCTTGCCTGTTTAGGACTTAAAAATAGAAAAACGTGTGCCTAATGAAGTCCATTTTTGCCAGTTTAGACTAATCCAAAAGTGGCCGCTGTGCCCAGTATAGGGTTAACGTCAACGGAGGTATTTGCCCCTTTCGTAGACTGCATCAGAGTTGTGGCAGGCACAGTGCGTGAAAACAGAGCTGGAAAGGCTATATATTATTGACCTACTGTGTTGAAAGGGTCAGTCAGACAAAAGTGGCAAAGTAATGCATGTCTGTCTACATGACATGCATTTTCTGGAGAGGTTTGCCACTCTGATTTCTCTGGCATCAAACTGACAGGGACTCTTACCTGCCAGTAAGACAGCTACTAGTACGCGCCACCTCGCTGTTCTCTACAAACCCAAGTAGCTCGCCTCTACATCATCATACTCAACCTTTTAACCCCAAATTTAAAAACTCTTATAAATCATTCTCAATGCTTTGTGTTCAATATTATTCACACAATCGCTAATATTTTTATAAGGGGGTTCATTCAACCTCGGGTCTCAACGAACAAAGCAACACACTTGTGGCTCAATATGCACAACCAAATATTAGTTTGAAAGGGACTGTGACTACCGATCGCTATCTCCCTCTCACCCTCTGTCCAATTCAAAGCCCACCTCCAGATGAGCTCTACTACACTTCAGTCTTCATCACAAACTTCAGCGGACCTGCTGCACCTAAAGGTGAAATATACGTCATTCAAACAGGTACCTGGTTGGAGAGGGAGAAATTGTTGGCTGGACTCTTCTTTTTACTGTTGCTGTTGTTATTGCCACCCCCGCCAGAGCTCACTGTACTGCCACCCGACACCTTCCTTTTCCGACGCTTGTTGGGTGCTTGTCTAGCAGGCTCAGCTACAAGCACATTTGGAAGGGGAAAACATGAGCTTTTATCCAGTTCTATTACACTTTTGGTTACAACTAGAGAATGGTCTTTTTTTTTTTTTTTTTTTACCTGGGGGTGCTACCATTCTCTGCCACTTTTGGAAGAGGCAAGTCTTCAGGCAGTCTCGGGGACTCAAACTGTAAGTCTTGTGTCTTGACATCAGCTCTTGCATGGGCTCCAATATCACACATAGCTTAAGAGAATAGCATTTTTAGGATTTAGGACTATTAATAACAAAACATGATAGTTTGTTACTCAGAGTGGGACAAGATCTCTTAGAACGAGAACAGAATTCCACACGATTTCTCATCCGTATGATGTCTATTTTGTATTGACTTACACAGGAGAACCCACTTGCATGTTAAGGTTCTGCATGACAGTAAAAAGAACTTCAAAATAAACCTAACCATACCAAATTACATGACAGCATGAACGTCTTGGTCTGTTTTTATTTTGAAGTTCCACCCAGAAACGTGTCAAAATAAATCACTAACTTGACTTACACTGTTGCTCCTGGAGTCGCCAGTCAACACAACATTGTTCTAAAAACATTTTCAATCACTAATTCATGGCTCTCTCTCTAGGATGGATGACCAATTAAGTGCAAACTCTCTTACACGGAGGTAGTTGAGTGTGGAATTGGACAGCCCGCATCTGGTGATATTTTTGGCCAGTTGATCCAGCATCTGAGGATCCTGCAAGAATATGACGGGTATATTAAGTGGAAATGAAGGATAAAGCAACAACTGCTTTAGTTTGAGCACTCACATGCATGGCCAGGATGCTCCTGGGGAGGACCTCTCTATGTTGTCTGATGCTGAAGTGCCACGTCTTGATCCTCATCATGTCATCAAACATGAACTCTAGGTAAAGACGTCCCTCCACACAAACCTTGTCCAGAAGACAAAAAAAAAAAAAAGGTTGATTTGAGAAGACAAAAAAAAAAAAGAAGAAGACTGGAAAATTTTGGACAGACCTGTGTGAACATGGGTTTGCCGTTCTGGGTGACCATAGTGCACTGATCACAGTCAAGAGACACAAAGTTATTGTGGAAGGATTCCTTTGGATGCTTCAAGTTGTAGAAGAGCTCTGTTGCGCCCCCCTCAAAGATGCTTCGAAAATATCTTGGAATCAACGTCCTACCAATGGCTAAGGAAAAAAAAAACATTACTGTCAAATAGAGAGAAAAAAATCTTTCAGGGCATTTGTGCAAAAACACCAAAACATTATTAATTTAAAAAATTGTTGTAGTCAATTAAATTTTCAGCATCCACTGATTCTTTTTCTACTGCTTTAACCGAGGTGTCCTTGTCAGCAGCTTCAGCAGGTAAACCCAAACTCTCCTCTGCCATTTCGTCCAGCTCCTTCAATACTATTCCCAGGCATTCTCAGGCCAACCGTGAGACATTGTCTCTCCAGTATGTCATGGGTCGTCCCTGGGACCTTCTCCTGGTACAAGCCCAAAACACCTCACAGGGGGGGAGCAAGCCACCTCAATTGACTCCTCTAAATACAGAGAAGCAGCGGCTTGACTCCTGGATGATCGAGGTTCTCAACTTATCTCTAAGGGAGAGGCCGGAAACCCTGCAGAGGAAATTCATTTCGTCCGCTTGTGTCTGGGGTCTTGGTTTTTTTCAGTCACGACCCACAGCTCGTGAACATAGGCTAGGGCAGGAACATAAATCAAACTCTCATGCACCCTCAAGGATCCTGCTGTGAAGGGAATCATATATTAGGTTGTTATCATTATGTTCTTAGTTCATTGTTACCCATTTATGCAATCCTAGTTCATCTTGACCCTGTCCTTAGATAGAACTGTTGACGCACGAAAGTGTGAGCCGGGACCTTGGCCCAGCTGCCGGTGGCGCCCGGCTGGCTCTTTTGTTGTGTCTTGTAATCTGCTATGCTTCTATTCAATAAAAGCCAGGGGGAACGGCTGGGCAAGTGGAAAACTAGCGTTGGAAGACCCACGAGTTACATTTGCCCAAGCTTTTTTTTCCCTATGCCCGGCATAGAAAAGTCAATCTTGGCTGGTCTGAGTTACTCTTTTTGCTGTTTAAGCAGCTAGGCTTGTCCTAGTCTTCTTTTCTGAGATTTCTCTGACACCTGCCAAGGGTGTAGAGCAGGTCCACTGTTCCACGGCCGGGATGAAAACAACACTGCTCCTCCTGGAGACTCTTCTATGAAGGTCTGCCGTGTGCAAATATCATCACAATGAAAAAGGCTGTCAGTCAAATGTGGATTTTGATTCATCTTTCTGACCCGCCTATGAGCTGAATTCTGAGAATTTTATTGGTCTTCTAGATTTCATCTTGACCTTCACCGTTCTTCTCATCTGCCATCTGTTAATTATGTCTCAAAATGTGAAAACTGAAAACGCTTTGCTATTTTATTGTAACACTTCCCAGCACTGTAAGCATCAATAGCTTTATTTTTCTGTGTTAACCAGAGTTGTGGTTGCAAAATGGTTGCATAACATTTGTTGAGTAGCTGAATTTAACAAATTCTGAAAAGGCCCTTCCAAATGACAACTGTTGGCGCATGCTTCAGGAGTAATGAGCTGATAAAAGGCCGTGCTTGTATAAAAAAAAAAAATCAGATAGTTGAAATTCTCAGGGTACCCTGGGGGGGCATTCAATGTATAACGTAAGTGAATATTTGTTTTGAATTTTTTTTTTTTTAAACATGCAATTGTTAATGCCGATCACTACAGACTGCAGTGCTCAGTGTGCAGTGGGCCTTAATCTTACTGTATCGTTTGGGTCCATCCTCAAGGCAGAAAGTTATCGTGAGCATTGCGTCGTCCTCAAAAAACTCTGTAGTGAAGGCATCCCACCACAAATTGTCACAATCCTGAAAAAGGAAAGGGTGAACTTTTAATCTGTATTCATGAGTCATACCGTAATTCCCCAATTATTGTATAGGACACATCCTTAATTTCAGGATGAAATCCTGGCATTTTCTATGTTACCGTGTGTAGACGCACGAACACTTTGCAGACGATGTAAAAGCTATAGCAAAACAAAATAAATCTCATCTTTGTAAATTCTTCATATTTTTTGTTATTATTATTAAATATTATATTAAAAAGGATACAGTTTTAGATATACAATTCTGATAGATAACAATCTTATTGAAAGTTGGCGCGGCGAGTGGGGGGGCATAAAGGTTTCTTTCTTTACTGAGAGGGGCTTTGCAAAATAGAGTAATTGAGAAACACTGGTATAAAAGTAGATTACGTCTAAAATCCTTCTGATGGGCAGAGATTAATGTGTGTTTGTTGCTGTGTCTGCAGACACTAGTGTCTCATTACCACCAACTCAACCAGACGCTCGGGCATATAAACCGTAAGGCATATTAACAGTCGGCATGCAATTATGGTCTTAACAGGTTGATCAGAACTTGAAGATAAATGAAGTTGAGGGGGGATCTGGATTAAATGTGCGCTCTCATTTTGCCATCAATGTAGGCCACAAATAAATGGCAGCTGAGAGGTCTAAGTTTAAAAAAAAAAAAGACAGGGTACATACAAAGCTCATAATGTTATTAAAGACCCCATGAAAATTAAAAGAGCTGGGTGTGTTGTTGAGTTTCTAAATCTCTCTAAATAAATTGTATGACATCTCTCACCTCCGTCCAATTCTGTAGCCTTTTATTCAGCTCATACATGCGATAGTCTGTCTGGTTTCCGTATGGTGTGGGTCTCCTGGAGCAGGAAATGGGAAATTCAAAAGTCTGTATAAATTCAAGATACACTGATGTCAAATCCCACAGTATAGACGCCCACACATTTGTAACCCAAGTCATTACAGGAAATTTACTATGTTATTCTTCGTTGGCAAAAATGTTAAGTCCACTCTGATGACACCAAGAATTCCTACTTTATTTGCAAGGCTCTAAACTCACCCCATTCCTGGTTCCATGTATGATGAGGGATACATGGGCGTAGGCCTGACAGTAGACACATATAAAGCGATCAGAATCAGGAAGTATCAATTCAGGAATGAAAGCTTCTTTATAATTGTGAGGTTATTGCATGTTGCAACCTATATATATTGTGTTATGATCTTCTTTTTTTTTTTTTTTTAATTCACTGTGCATCAAATGACTCAAAATAATGGCTCATCTTTTATGCAAGCAATAAGTAATATGTCTAAAATTAGCATGTTAACTTGGAGGAAAAAACAACAACATTTTAACAAGTGAGTTTGAATGGCTGACATCTGAGATGTGAGCATACTTAAGAGACTTTAGGTCAGCAATCAAATGATTACCATATTTTTTGGGCTATAGGACACTCTTGATGAAAAAACTCCATATATAGGGCACATTGAATCATAAGGCGCATTACTGCACATGGAGAAAACCAACCAGTACGTAAAAGTGTGTGTGTGTTTTATATATATATATATATATATATATATATATATATATATATACACAGTGGGCCCCCGGGTTACGAACTTAATCCGTTCAGCGGCTACGCTCGTATCTCGAATTGCTCGTATAGCGGGCAATCCAAACCCATGTTAATTCGTGAGTGCGTGCAACGCGCGCAGAAGCCTTAGGTAAAATCATCACGCTGTATACATAAATTAATATTAAGTGACATAATCTACTGTACAGCTGCATTAAATAACAAATACAAAGGATAAATGACTTTTACCTTTGGAAAGACGTGACTTGTGCTGAGATAAGCAGAGATGAGCAGAGATGAATGCTCTAAGTCAATACGGTAAATCAGATATGCTATTGGTCTTACAGTGTCAAAGTAACTTTTTCAGTCAGGGTTTTCTCTACTTCCTTCCATCCCAACCAGCTGTGCCATCAAGCTAGATAAAGGCGTTCGGCCAATAGCATATCGGCACTTCTGTGATTGACGTGTGACACCGGCCAATAGCATCTCCGTGAGTGAGACCGGGTGACCTTAATCGACCAATAGCATATTGGCGTCTCCTTGACTGACTGATAATTATTTGCACTTTTTTTTTAAACGGTTGGAATGTATTGACATCTTATTGATTAAAACACATTTAAATCTGTGACGATTTTTTGTCCTGCAATCGGCACACTTAATTTCATGTCAGCTGTTTTTCCCGACGTGAATTGAGCTGGGTGGAGGCGGAGGTGAGGTTGTGTGTGTTGTATTAACTAGGCACCACACTTATGACTTGTTCGAGCGTCAGTTCTCTGTTGGTTTCAACTCACAGAATTACAAGAATGGCGCTGTCCCAAAGCATGTCGGGAGGTCGCCGACTAACATGACATGCAGTTTTGTCAAGCAACCATTATATAGCACTGTAATACCACCCGTAACAGGGTGCAGGGATCAACGTCTTGAGTTAATACGGCAACGCATATAGGCTATTGGTCTTACAGTGTTACAGTAACTCTTTCAGTCAGGGTGCAAATCACGGAGATACTAAATCATCATCCTCTTATTTCTTCCTTTACCGCTGCTAGTAATTTTAGAAGCTATGTCTAACAGATAAAGTTTGCAAAGTCTTCAAAACATTCTGTTTTTCACTCATTTTGTCTACTTCCTTCCATCCTGTCCCATCAAGCTAGATAAAGGCGTTCGGCCAATAGCATATCGGCATTTCTGTGATTGACGTGTGACGCCGGCCAATAGCATCTCCGTGAGTGAGACCGGGTGACCTTAATCGACCAATAGCATATTGGCGTCTCCTTGACTGACTGATAATTATTCGCACTTTTTTTTAAACGGTTGGAATGTATTGACAATTAATTAAAAAAAAAACACACATTTAAACCAATGACAATTCTTTGTCCTGCAATCGGCACATTTAATTTCATGTCAGCTGTTTTTCCCTTTAGCTGTACAAACACTACACTTAAATGGTAATATATTTAGACACCGTGAGTGAGACAGTCAGTGTGAGATTGTAAGACCAATAGCGTTCACGTTACCGCCATAAGTATCTATTAATGATTGTAGATGACGCAACTGCTGAATATATTGACGCAGTTAGGCGAGAACATTTCTACATACTCAATGGCTGGTTTGACGGAATGCTCGCAAGACCGAGAGGTTTGCTCGTAAGCGGAGGACAAAATTCTCCCTGATCCACGCTCGTAAGGCGGAATGTTCGCAAATCAGGATGCTCGTAAGCAGGGGGCTGACTGTATATATATATATATATATATATATATATATATATATATATATATATATACACACACACACACACACACACAAACATGTTAAAAGGAGTGCACTTTGGTCCAAAAAAAAAAAAAAACAAGGTGAGATGAGAAAAAATTAGCAACAGGGAGCATGTTGATTTCCTCTAATGTATCTTAAAACACACACACACACACACACACACACACACACACACACTAGCATTATCATGGGCATAGAGGACTTTGAAGTGTCCCGTGGCTGGCTTCAAACATTTGTTGCTCGACATCAGCTGAGCAATGATGCCTTGTGTGGTGAGGGTTAGGGTTAAAAGAGACCAGGCCTCATTGAAGGATATTCAGCCAATTCAACTTATACTCTATTTAACTGTGACGAATACGGATTATTTCTCAGAACTCTTCCATCCTGTTCATATGTGAGTAAATGTGATTCTGCAAAAAATGGTAAAGTTGCCTAGGATTGGATTACTGTACTGCTTGAAAATTCAATGGCTGATGAAAAGTTACATCTGTTGGTCATTGGAACAATAGCAAACCCGCAGTGCTTTACAAAAGACGAAAAACAACAAATGAGAGTGACGTATGAAACCAACTGCAAAGCTTGGATGACTTCAGAAATCTTTATGAAGTGATAGAATCAGCTATATAACAAGATGGTCAATCAAAAACCGAAAAACTTTATTGTTCATGGATAATTGTGCAGACCACACCACAGCTATCTTATCAAACATTAACATTATCTTCTTCCCAACAAACACAACCTTTCACATACAGCTGATGGATGCTGGAATCATCGAGAATGTGCAGCAGTATAAAAGTAAGTTCATGCTGCGAAGTATTTTGCTCATCGTGGACGAGTGCAACAAAGCAAATGAACTTGTGAAAAGAATCACGATGAAGGATGCCATTCACTGGATTGAACTTGCTTGGATGAAATTAGAAACTACCATCCTTGGTAAATGATTTTCCAAGCGTGGATTTTCACACACAAATGCCATCGCTGACAACGCTGAGGGGGAAGATTTTGATGAGACAGATGCCATTGTGGCAGATCATACATGACCTGACAAACCAGGATCTTCTCAATGTGGACTGTGATTTGGCTGTCACGAAAGATTACACAGCAAAGGATATCAATGAATCTCTTTAGCAAACTACCAGTGTGATCAAGTCTGAGGAAGATGATGTGCCCAGTTCAACGTTCAAAGCCGCTGTCTAGCAAGGAAGCTATGGAGCTGGCATCCACAATCCTTTTGTATGCACAAGAATCACCAGACATCAGTGATGATCAACGGGACAGTTAATTGCAAGTAGCAACAATGATGATACGCAGGCAAACATTTTCACACAGCAAAGAATGAGTCCAACATAACAACTCTAAATAGGTTCATTTTTTTTCTCAAGATGGAGAAAAATCAACATTAAAATACAGTACAGTATCCAATACAGTAGTTAAGTACAAAACATTCCTTTGCTGTATTGGTGTTATCTTATAAACAGTATTTAGACCATGTTTTTGCATTTTGTTACTAGTCTTAATATACTGTACTGTATTTTGGTCATGTACCTGTACTGTATACTGCAGTTTTTGTATTATAATCAGTTTTTGGACAATGTAGTTTTACATTTTAATGCTTGTGTTGGTAGTCATGTACTGTATATTGTTCACATACTTGCACATTCACACAGGACATGTATCGTAATTTCCCCACATAAAGAAATTCTGCTATAAGGAAAGATTTGACAATGCAAATATGATTCCTTACCAGAGAATATTTTCTGTCTATATAAATATTAATGAGAGCATTATTATTGTGGTGGTTCAAAGAGACTTACCCCACATCTCGATCCAGCATAGCGCCTGGATGGAAAGGGGGAAAGCTGCCGCCGTTGGAGGGTTCCTTGGGAGAGTACAGCTTGAATGACTTTGACGAACAGCCTGCGCAGGAAAGCGAGAGAGGGAGGGAGAGAGAGAGAGAGAGAGAGCAAAAGAGTGAGCAGAGGAAGGTGTGTGTAGAGTAAACATTTAGAGATTGCCTCGATGTAGCTACATCCAAAAATCCAACTCTTTCTGTTTTGTTGAGTTCCATGGGTTCTCTAAAATGTATTTTATTCCCCTGAACGCCACCCTCCCCCTCCCCCAACCTTTGTAGGCTACTTTCATTAGCTAATGCATCTTCAATCTGCTAAATGGACAAGAGAAAAACAAACACAATCTGGCTGGTTCTTGTAGCAACCACACAGACAGAGGGATCCCTCTCTTTCATTAGAGCCCAGATGGTGATCTGCACTGTGCTGCCCCCCCCCCCCCCCCCCCCCCCCCCCCATGCCTCCTCTACCCATCCCCCTACTGCCCAACCAGCCTGGCTGTTATTAACTCTTGTCATTCCAGATAAAGCCTTCGTGGGAACACAGACCTCACACAGGTCTGACTAATGATATCTTAAACTCCAGCAAACAGCGGCAGAGTGGGATAACAGACGGGTGGGGGTGGTAAGGAGGGCATTCCTTGGAAATATGAGCCCGTCAGCCTCATTAGTGCCAGGCACTCTTTCTACACATGCTTTCATTAGACATTAATTATGGTGCCGCAATAAACCGTTGGATCATTTGGGCCTGCTTGCTGGTGATATTCTTATGTAGGGCATGAACATGCCTCACTTGAGGTGGTGCATAGCTAATTTAAATAGTCACAATTCACGGGCAAACAGTGTATCAATGTCAACTTGCTGTTTAAAAGGCAGTGGTGCCAGATTAAAAACAACATGAGCGCAACTGCAATGCTGTCTTGGGGAGTTCAACATGTTTTATCTTCTCTCTATTGGGCAGCAAAAGCATCAGTCCAAGACTTTCAACACTGCAATTACAATAAATGCCAACTTTTTCTATGTACAACCAGAATATATTTACAACACCCAACACTACTCTACAACTACTTAACAGCACATAAGAAATTTACATGTGGACCCCCGTGTTACAGCGTCCCCGGCTTACGTTATTTTCATGTTGCGACATGGAATACTCAGTTTTTTCATCTCCTCTTCATGGTATTTTCCCAGTTTTGCGACACAAACAACTGTCAAGACCATGGGGGCTTGGCTGTATTTGTGCTGTTTCATCTCCATCTGCAGACGTTTTTAGGTAATTACACTTATTTTCAGTTGCCGTCACACTTGCCTTCCTGCAACACGTCACTATAATTCTGGTCTGCTATTGGACGGCGTCTCCTCACGGAGATGGTGGTCTGGTATTGGTGAGCCTCACCTGTTTCAAAATGGAGGAACGCTAAAGCTTTGTTCGATTGTGAGTGGTTACAAAACAGCATTTATACCGTGTTGATGGTAGTATTCAAGGGAAAATCAAGACTGATTGTTTAGCATGATGGCGTGGTTTTGTGCTATACTGTACGTGACAATAATTCTCCGCCTTCTATATTTAAGTATTAGTTTCTTATTTAATTCTACGAGATTGAACACACATGTATTAATGCGCCGTGAAATTTAACTCGCATAAATGATGCGATGCCATAATTTTCCAGTCCAAGTAGTTGAGAAAAACAACGCAGCAAAAGCGCTCCAACTCGATCTCATGAGACAGGGTTGGCAGGCACAGAGGGCGGAAGCCGTCTATGACAAGTGTTGGATTAAATCTTTCCCAATTAGTAAAAATCTAAGACTGTACAGTATATGTATTTTGCCACATTCACAGCCATTTAAATGTTAATTGCTTGCTTTTTAAAGGACATTTTGAGAGTGCTTCCTCATTATACTCGATTCAATAATTTGCTTATGCTGAATATACCCCCATGGAGTGCATGCTTATTCATTTAAACTCAGGCACATATGGAATTATAAATAATCGTTGGAAAAACACAAAAAGTGGTAGTGTTTTACCAAATGAAAGAAGACATTTCCAGCGAGGACTAATGCATAACGTCATGAAAGCCTGATCTCCCAGTGGCCTGCATTTGGTCTGAATTAGATTTGTTTCCAATGGCTTTGTGAAGGATGAATAGCGATGAGGTAATTAATCTAATTGTGTCAAAATAACATCATACTTTTGAATAACATGGCTGGTTCGGCCAGTGTGGAACTGCAAACAATCAAGCTGATAGCTACTGTATTTATTGCTATAAATTCCCAGGAGCTAAAATGATCATTATCATCTCGATTTGAGCATCGAAAGCTACTTAATAGCCTACCAGGAATAGATCCAAAGCACCGCCAATGGAAAACATTTTTTTGTGCGCTCTTTAAGCCATTATTTTCTCTTTACGAGATTAAAAAAAAAAAAATTCTCTTCTCAAACATGGCGGTCAGTGTGCACGTGTGTCTACTCAGGGGAATACGCTCATACGTCATTACACACGTCACTGCTTACATCACTACAATGCTGGTCCAGTATTGGTCGTGTCAGAACTCCTTATACTGGTTTACTATAGGTTGGCGTCAAAGGTCACTAAGATGCTGGTCTGCTATTGGTCAGCACACGGAGTCACAAAGATGGTTGCCTAAAGACTTTATTTGGTGTGAGAGTGCTTTCAATATTGTATTTATTGTGCATTTTAGTGCTTAATTCAAACTTTAATTGGTTAATTGGTCCCAAGATTGCTTGTGATGTTAAAAAGATAAGTAAGATGATGATTAATATGGAAACAAAGCTGGAGATAATCAAGAAATACAAAGGCTAAACTAGCCTAGGCTAGGCTACCCTCACTAGGGAATATGGGCATAACAAGCTCATTGTTCAAAGGTAAATAAAATCTTTATACATTTTTTATTTAGTATGTTATTTAATTGTACACATGTATATTATATATAAATAGCACTTGCTATATTATTTTGATACCTATTTTTTAATATGTATATAGGCTACAATGTTGATGTTTTTACCTGGGGTTTTACACGCATTAGCTAATTAATTGCCCGCTATACGGGGAATTTGCATCACGATCCCAACCGCAGAACGGATTGATCTCATAAACCGGGGGCTCACTGTATATGGTTTATCCTTAACTGTCCTTTTATCCGGCTAGCCTACTTTTTTTGTTATCTCCTCAGACAATTTTTTTGCAGCTTTTGCCATGACAACAGTAACTGCATGTAGTTGTTCGTATTTATTACAATTTTTGTAAAAAATGGGGAAAAGGGGGAAGTGACGAATCTTGTATAGAGCCACCACATTTGGAGGGTTTTTTTGCGTGGCAGGGTTCCTGCCACCCTCCTCAAAGTTACTTAGTGCCAGCAAATGCCTTACGACTTGACAAAAGTTCCATTCACCTTGTTTTAAGTCAGATTTATCAGAAAAATTATGAGAATATTTTATGAGGATTGAAAAGTTCCTTAGTGTTGGTTTACAGTCGGTATTGTTGTTAAACATAATATGTATGTACTTATTAATGATAAATGGAGTGCAATTAATATTCCTTTATCCATCATATGGTGTTCAAAGCAAAGGCTAACATTCTCACAAACACACCAATGGAGGCTGTTTCCCCATAGGGCACTGCCAGATCCACCGGAAGAAAGTTAGGGTTGAGTGTCTTGCTGATGGACACTGACACGATCATAGCCAGGCATCAAATCCACAACCTTCCGGTTGGGAGACAAACACTCTACTGGTGAACCATGCAAGCTTTTGAGCGCGAATGAGCAATCGATTGCAAGCTTAACCCCAGAAACGAGTATTGTGTGTGTGTAAATGTGAAAGCGGGTCAATCCCCCCCTGGATAACGCTTGCCTGGCATATAACGGGCAGCACCTTGTAAAAAATATATATCTCATTATTTTACTCGACATTTATAGATAAACCGACATGATCACAACAGAATCATTTAAGTTGTGGGCAAGATGAGACACTTGAACAAGTTAACAACTACAAATATCTAATGTGGTCTTTCTAACAATCTTTTAAAAGTTAGAGGTGCACCTTGTTTTTTTGTGGGTTACTCACATGAGTACCAGGACATAGTATTTGTTATGCACCCCTTCTTTCATTAAAAACGGTCATCCTGAATGTCCTTCTTTGTGTCAGTCCCACATAAGCAGCGCACGATCAGTGCTCAGCCAGCCTGCTTCCCTGAAAAGTTTCCTGAGTCCCTTATTTATGATTTGTGCAAGTTTGTTCAGGACCCAGTTTAATTAGTGCAAGGGAGTCATAGGTAAATTCTCTGTTAACTGTCATGTGACAACGTAAACGATCTCATTTACAAGAATAATATGCAGCCCAAACAGTCAGTCCAAACCGCTTCAGTAAACGAATCTCCTCAGAATACGAAGACCTGAGGTGCGCGTGCTTATTTTTATGAAAGGCAAGGCGAAAACTATTAGAGATGGCGTTGTTCCTACAGTTTGTCTCGCCACTGAGAAAGAGGGCAATTACCGTCATTCCTCAATACCCAAATTTGAGACGCACCTGTGGATAAAATTCAATATAGCTACACAATTATGGCCAAAATAATAATCACAATTATTTTGGTCAATATTGAAATTGTGATTATTCATCATGTTTGGTCAAACATCTATTTAGTGCCCTTTTTTTAAACAAGCAGTATATAAACAAAGCTCCAAGGCTTGATACCTACTACTACTAATAAACTAAAATAAATAATAATAAAGTAAATAATAATTAAAACATTCACGAGACATGGCAAATACTTGGCACAATAGGCAACACAGCTAACTTAGTTGATGAGTGCAAACCAATGGAAAATTAAGCCTACTTAGAACCAAGCACATTATTTACCTTTGAGCAAATTTTAATCCATTAGCAGTCAAAGTGTCATTTTGGTCATTTCAAACCGAATTTATTCTTATATTTTGCCAATCTGATTTTTGAAAATGGGTCTCAAATCAACAGATAGCACTGTATATATTAGGAATCAGGTGAGATACTCAATGTCATTTTACACAGGTGAATAATATATTAGGGTGAGAAAATCTGAGGCTTTAGTCATGCAAATGTGGGAAACATTGCCACCTGGTGGTTTGACTTGTAATCAAAAAAGTGTTTGCCTTTAAAGGGATAGTGTCTAAGATTTAGACCGTTTTTCATTACAGACAGCAAGAGTTGCTGCAACTACCATTGTCCTAACTAACATGGCCGCCTCTGGAGAAGTGCCCCCCCCATGTAATATAGTTCAATAACTAGACCTACAATTATATTTAGAACATACTGTTGGTCATTAAGAACATTTGCAAGTTTTTGAAATTTACAATCATTTACTTTATTTCTTTTTAATGAAAAACGGTCTAAATCTTACACACTGTCCCTTTAAATGTTATTATCGCCAAGGATCGGCTTAATTAACCGTGGCAGCCAATATCGTGATTGCGTTTAAATTTTGATTAATTGTGCAGCCCTTAGATATACCCATAATTTTGGGGGCAAATTCTGTAATTTCTAAGTTGCTATGAATAAGATAAAAGAAACTTTGGCAACAATGTATAAACTATAGCAAAACAGGAAAATTATAATTTTCCTAAATTCTTCACATTTTCCTGTGTTCAGATTAGTAAATTAATCATTTATTGCACATAAAGTTAAGTGTTTCAGATTTCCCACATCGTCAGCAGTCAGTGAACACCTCGACAGTGTAACTGAATTTCCTAAAAGTTGTTTTTCCTTTTCGCCGTGACATGGCTAAAGTTCACCAAATTCATGATTGTGTATACAGTATATGCCAAAAGACCGCAATTAATGAATGATTCAAATGGAATACGTACAGTACCTTGCCACTCTTATTTGAATCAGGCCAATCCTACTTGAATCAGCAAGAGACATCATAACTTTTACATGATTCTCTCGGGTTCAGTAATATTTCCTGTGTGTGAACAAGGATGGACTCAGATGGTGGTTCAGTCTGGTCTCGTCTCTTATTAAAGAGACCTCAACCTCAACTAACACAAAATGCTTTTAGATGCAACGGGCACTTGTTGCTAACAGCCACCTGACATCCACCCGCTTGCTCGCCCCATTACGGTAATTATTCTTAGAATACTGTCGATATAAAAATGCGCATCTGTGCGTCAAAACTCGACTTAAATGGCTGACTGATCAATCTTCCTCAAATGGTGTTGAATTGAAAAAAAAAAAAAAAAAAAAAAAATTAAGTAAACGTTTATAAATTGCACCCATACTTTTGGCCTTTATTTTGGGGAAAAAGTGTATCTTACATTTGAGAAATTACAGTAGCTATTGCTTCTCGACTAGTTTTTCCAGACTTGTCAAATAGAGGATGACTGAAAATGTTAAAACCTCTATCAAACACACAGGTTTTGTCTGCCAGCTCAGGACATGAGAGGTAACTCTTGCGCCACATTTACTGTAAGTGTGCTTCAAGGCACATCTTGGCTCGGTTGTTGTCATGGGTGAAAGTTGGGTCAGATACGCAAATGCACGAAGTGAAACGTGATGGTAAGCATCAGTGATTTCTGTCGCACAAGCATACCTCTGTTTTATTATAGACTGTATTGCATTAAGAAGAATGTTGAGGGTTAAATCTCTGCTGTTTTACTTAATTACAATCAATAGTGCATCTGGACAACAATTACTGAATTTTCATCCTCCATTCTGCAAACTTTACCAGTAAGAATATTTGTGGAGGGAGGCACATTGGAGGAGGTTAGCACATTCACCTCACAGTGCAGGGGTCCAGGGTTCAACTCCAGCTCGCCTTGGGCTTCCCTATCTAGTTTTTCTATGTTCTCCCTGTGCAGGTGTAGGTCTTCTGCGGGCACTCCAGTCTCCTCCCACATTCCAAAAACATGTATGGTAGCTATACTCGACTCTCCAAATTACCGTTAGGTGTGATTGTGACTGGTAGTTTATCTCTGTGTGCCCTACGATTGGCTGGCTACCAGCTCAGAGTGTCCCCCGCTTAGTGCTTGAAGATGGCTAGGATAGGCACCAGCAAGCCAACAAACAACACCAGTGAGGATAAGCAGCTGAAGAAAATTGATAGATGAGGAGTCAGTTAGGGAATCAAATGGTAAATATCCAATGAGATTTTGTATCGCATGAACGGTAAAAAAAAAATATATTTTTTTTTTAATTCTCTGACCTTTGCGCACCACTGGATATGCAACATATAACAATATGATTAATACGCTTATATTCCGTCAAGGCACTCAAAAAATAACATTCTCTCATAAAACCGGATAAACATAAATTAGGAAGTATTACAATATTTCGGCACGTTTCAAAACCAATACCAACGTCGGTCTCTCAGTTATCGACATTAGGGTCGTTGCTAATGCAAACAATGGATCTCGGTCCAAACAGACGGATGCTCTAAGTGACCACAATCAAATTAAACATTCCAAACGCCGCTAAAAATACATCGCCAAGGCCATTCCCTGCGCTGTGTTACAAGACAGAGTGCAACAAAACAAGAAGCCGTGCACACACGGACGCCGAGCCAAACACACCGGGGCTCCGTGTAAACGGAACCGTAGGGCCGCATCCCTGAACTGACGACGCAAGTCATTGCTAAGCTATTAACCTTGTCGCTACACCGCCATTAGTAGCGTAATACCACCGCAATGTCCCTCGCGTATTTCCTGACATGCTATGCGCCGGCGGCGAAGGTAACGACGCGGCGCGCGCGCTGTGAGGTGTGGTTACCTGCAGAGAAAAGGCCGCCGAAAGGCGGAGTTGCTCCTAGCCAGCTAGCGTCGATGCTAGCCGGAGAGGCTGGACGGCGAAGCTCCAAGCGCTGTCGCTTCGGAGAGCACTTGTATGGTCCCAACACATAAGACACCAAACGAGGGAGGAAACGAAAGCCACCAAAAGAAAGCTGGTTTAAAAATACATATAAATGCAGCTATACATTTACGAATAATTTTACTGTACTTAAAAAAAAGCATTAGCATACGTATACGGTAATACCCATCCACTGCTAAGACTACTTCAGGACCCTTTGTTCCAGGCAGCCAGTCCGCCGATACTTGATGGAAAATGAGGCTCCGCCTCTTTTCACGTACTTTGGCGCGCGTATTCAAAAATGATAATATTAGTAATACAATAACGCTTATTTATATAGACCCATTTCACAAGAGAAGTTCTAAAGGCACTTTGGATGTGGCGCATGTTGAGAACCGCACTCCTCTCCCTTTCAGACCAACAGAACGTCGCATTAACTAAAACCGGTCAGTTGTTCCCAACCTTTACTGAGCCAAACAAAGCGCTCATTTCACATTCGAAATATGTCGTGACACGAACGTAAAAATAAAGGGTAAAAATTACAAAAAGTATTGATGCTGAAATAATGGTATTCTTGTTTCGTTTTACTCGTAAATGATGTTAAGCAGCTATAGAAAATATATACTGTTGCAAAAAGTCATAACTCGCAGCAAGCTATGACTTGCTGTGTTTTATGAGGCCAACAGTGGGATAGACAAAACAGGTGTCAAACTCAAGGCCCGAGGACCGGGATATGGCCCACCATATCAATTTATGTGGCCCATGAAAGCAGTTTATGCATGTCAACTTTCATGACGATTGCTAAAATCTGCACCAAAATTGTAATGTGTCATTTGTAATGAATAATGATGTTCATGTGCTGCATGCATTTCTTGTTACGTTACAACACCAATTTGAACTATCGTTGATGAAACTATTATTCTTGACTGGTGATTTCAAAACTAATTACCCATCAATTTGTTGTGTTCTGTTTAGGTAATAAAATGAGGAGGTCATTAAACTTTTGTAGATTTTACAATCATAGCAGCCCTCTGATGGACACCATAAAGAAGTGGCCTGTGATAAATAGTTTAACCCCCTTGAGCTATAGGTTTTTATTGAACCTTCTCCAATTTAATTGGAGGGCATTTATTTGTTTTGCCCATCACTAGTCACTGACAGACAGCTCAACATATATTGGTATATACGGTATTTTTAAAAATAAATGGGAAAGTGAAAAAAACTCACTTGTTTTTTTTCAAAAACATAACCCAGATTAAAATCCCCAATCTCAGAACTGTGAAGTGGATGTCCAAATCACTTGAATACCATGCCAATTTGAAAACAAAAATTTATAAAGGTGGGCCAAGCATCTTACTTGCAGGTTAGAAATATAGCAATCAAAATAACTTATATTTAAATTGTGACAAAAATTATATGTAATCATATACATACCTTAGTGAATTGTGGAAACTTTAAAATAGCACAATACTGACCATTGAAATGTCAGGGACAAATATTGATTTTTTTTTCTTGAGTTCTTTAGAACCCCTTTACAAAGCATAAATGTCATCACAAAAGTGAGTAGATGTTAACTATATAGCAGTTTAATCACTAAATACTGTCCTGTGCGGTTTGAAACACGCGTCTTTGTGTCTTCAGATATTTCCAGAGCTGTGATGTCACAAAGGTCAGCATAATGGAAGGATGGTTAGCACATCCGCCTCACAGTTCAGAGTCCCAAGTTCAATTATATTTGGCTTTGGCCTCCCTGTGTGGAGTTTGCATGTTCTCCCTTTGCCTGCGTGGGTTCTCTCCGGGCACTCCGGCCTCCTCCCACACTCCTAAAACATACATGGTCGGTGAATTGGACACTCTAAATTGTCCTTAGGTGCGATTGGGTGCGTGAATGGTTGTTTATCTTGATGTGTCCTGCATTTGGCTGGCAACCAGTTCAGGGTGTACCCCGCCTACTGCCCGAAGACGGCTGGGATAGGCACCAGCAAGCTCGGTGGCATTGTAGGAATCTATTACTATTACCCATTACTGTTAATAATTGTATTATGTTAATTACAGCATATACAGCAATACGGGTACTGAGAAAGGTAAGAACTAATGCAGTAACATGTCTGCTCTCTGATGCACAGAGCATTTATACCTCATGAGGGTCACGGGTGAACTGGAGTCTATCTTCTATCTCGGGCGAGAAGCAGAGTACTCATTGGACTGTCCCTAAGGTCATGACAGTTGTTTTGGTCACATAACCAGGAAAATGTCATAAAGAGTGGATGAAAACAACTCAGTATTTCACGTTGCAACATGAAAATAACGCAAATCAGGGACGTTGTAACATGGGGTTCCACTGTGTGTGTGTATGTATATATATATGTATATGTATATGTATATGTGTATATGTATATATATATATATATATATATATATATATATATATATATATATATATATATATATATATATATATATATATATATATATATATATATATATATATATATACATAACAAGTTTTATCCCAAAATGTTTGATGATGGACAGTTTCACATTGTTTCATTTGTTCTGTTGGATGAATCACGCAATGAAATCCATTTCCTCAGTCTTAATCATCATTGCAGCGTAATGAAAATGATGATGATGAAATTAATTTGCACTGTCCTGACCTTCCCCGTCTTAAAACAGCTTTTGCTTTCATCTTCATAGTGTCTGGAGTATGATCAAGCGCTCTGTCTTGCACAGTGTGGTAAGTCTGCACCAGTGATAAGTGTTAATCAGCCTGGTTAATTCAAGGCGTCTCTGTAAAAGCTTTAGGGAAGTGATTGACTCTGCTGATGGCTCAAATCCTTTTTAGACCACAGTCCTGATCCTTTCCTAGCCTCATATTATGTAAGGATATAATCTGAAGCCTCACTTTTAATCAATAACCACTCTGATGTTTACAAGCAATAGATTTGAAGGAGCAGAAAAGCCTTTGTGGTCTCTAAGTACATTTAAAGCTCAATTGGTCGAGGCCTTCGTTTATTCAGTTTGTGTAATTATATAAACCAGGATAGCAGATGAGGAAAGTGAAGAGGTGGGTTTTATTGAAAGGCTGCGAGTAAATACATCAGAAGCCCACCAGGGACTCTTACTGGTAAAGCCCCACATCAGATCACAGTTACTCTAACGGTTTGCGAATGTACAGTCTACATGAGAGGAATTAAAATTTGAAATAGGTTTAAAACTATAATGCAATACAGTATAACATTTGTGTATTATTACATGGTATATAATGAACATTTTTCGGTCGTTGTTTTTTTTAAACAGACTAAACACCCCATCAACTTTTTTTTAAGAATGTGTTCAGGTGATGGTAAACGAGCAATTTTTCCATACACCGGCCAAGGTTTTCCCTTTCAGAGCTTTTAGCCATTGTTTACATACTGTGGCACGCTTTTCATAATCTTTCATAATCTTCACCCCATTAAGATTTATAAAGGTAGCGGTGAAATACAATATCACTAATACAGGAGCAATTTTGAAAGAATGTGTGTGTGTGTGTGTGTGTGTGGGGGGGGGGGGCTGCACTGACCACAGTAATGTCTGGTAATTTGGGATATACAGTACTGTACTGTACAATGAGTGCAAAGTTGTGTGGAAGCTATGAAAGGAGCTACACTGGCCTCTGCTGGAGAATCTGCAGACACTTCATCATCCTTGCAAATTTCCAAAGCACAATACAGTATTAACATTATTAATGAAAAGAACAAGGAATATATCTCGATTATCGAGTTGGACGATTATCTGCATCTCCATCTATAATTAAAAAAAAAACGATGATAGCAAATATGAGGTAAAACAGGGTTATCTTCATGGACCTATTTATTTTAATGTTAGCCCAACTTTAGAAGAGATTCTTCTGAACATGGGAATGCTCTTCTATGTGCACCTTCTTGTTTTGTTTTAAATTTAAACAAAAATAAGTTGAAGTTCGAAATTCTGGTTCTTTTGTTTTTGTTTTTAATTTTTTTGATCAAAATATAAAATAATATTCTAGGGAGCTATTTAGTAGTTACAAGTTACTTTAGTTATAATTTAACACTGGGGGCTTTTTTATTTATTTATTTTTGTTATAATTTCAAAACAAAGCTGCATACTTTCCAGGATTTTTAAAGTTATTATGCATTCATAAAATTGAATTGTTGCATTGCAACAAATTTAAGAGTATTTGGTTTACATTTTTTTACACTTTATATTTTCCCTTTTACTTCAGTCTAACTCAATTGCTCAATCCAAATATTATGAATATGTTTTTTTAGGCATCAAATGATTTTGAATCAATGTCTTCGATGTATTCTAATTAAACACATTAGAAGACACAAACTGAAACAACAATAATGTTAGAATTGACTTTGATATAAATTTAAAACATATTTTCTGTCTTATCAAATGAAAATTAATGTTAAAATGTCTCCACTAATATTATCTGTTTGTTTTGCGCTGGAAATGAGCTCACTGGGTGCAAAAAATATAAAAGGAAAACAAAAGTAAGTATAGCAGATGCAAAAGTTTCTATATATATAGTGACCATGTTGGCAACACTGGCAATTAGCCTGTTTTGCTTTGGAGCTTTGACAATGTACTTGAGCTTAGCAACAATGAATAAATACTGACTTTAATTCATTTGAGGATGGTGAAAATACTTCCTATCGTAACAGCATGAATAAAGCATTTGGGGGGGTGGGGGGGGGATACCAGGAATTTTAAGGGGTGAACCAAGATATGTTTGGATTCGTGCAATGGGTCTCTTGATTCTTGGAAAAAAAAACTTTCTCATGTGAACCCTCAGTTGAAAAAGTTTGAGAACACTTTCTTTCAAATATGTTTGAAAACAAGACAGTGTTGTTGTTTTGTTCTCAGGTGGACAGACAATAATCAGCATAGACGGACAGTCTGTCGCTTATCGACGCAGGTTTTGGACCAACAAATGACGGGAACACTTAAAAATACGGCGGAATAATAATGTGTTGTTGTTATTTTGTTCGCCATTGTAATCATAGGAGTAGACCTTCTATCAGCTGCCCCCCCCCTCTTCAATTTTGCCAATGGAAAAACAAGTGTTAAGTTTTGCCTGGTTGTTTGCAGTGTTGTTTCATTCCATTGTTTAGCATATGGAATCTGTCAGCGGCTGACTGTACATAATCAAGTGTGTGAATCGACTCATCTTAGTTCGTACTTTCACAGTCAGAAGCCCGCTGGTATCCTGTGGCCTGAACTTCAATCAATATAGTAACACAACCAAATGCAGTGCAGTTACTCATTACAACAATCCGCCAGCATAACATCACCCCCTATCTTGTTGCCCATAGTACATGTTATAGACCATTTGAAAATTTAAATTCTTGATATGTGCATAATGCCAAGCATTTCAATGCAACTCACCTTTCCAGCCTCAAAATTTCCCAAAATGTCATCAATAAGGTCCGATTACATCAACAAATGTCCAGCAAAAGTACTCCAATCAAATAGTCAGTCCACACAAAGCCTTACATCCATAAACCCACGTTATTTGCTCCTGAAAAAAAACTATATATATATATATATATATATATATATATATATATATATATATATATATATATATATATATATATATATATATATATATATATATATATGTATATATATATATATATATATATATATATATATATATATATATATATTAATATATATATATATATATATATATATATATATATATATATATATATATATATATATATATATATATATATATATACATATATTCATGTTCGTCTACACATTTTTTATTGTAGCTCATTACCATGCGAACATTAGCTGTTTAAGGACGCAGAAGAAGGAGAAGAAGAAAATGACAAAAAGTGTTGATTCACACATTTTCAATTTTTGCTCGGTATATGCAAGCATTAGCTGACTTGTGTGCTATAGCAACCCTGGTGAGACGGACCTGCTATCGCGACAATGTTTTTTTTTTTTCAATGGCCGTAACTTCTAGTCCATTTGTGATAGCAAAGTCATTCCAGCAGATTCTGAAAGCAGAGAAGTTGTGCTTTCGGAGTATTAGTGGGTTAATTGCGGGGATTTTTAGAATATAATTGGTGTTGTCAGCGTAAATAATATTTTGATGTTGTAAATAATTATTTTTGTACAATGTTGAAGTCTTTTTCAGTTTTTTATTTTTATATTTTCTCCATCTTTTTTTCTCATTGCGTTGTCCATTGTTCGTCCTTTTCTTTCATTGTTAGGCTTTATTGGCCATAGTTTGTTTTTTTTTGCAAATAGTTGTGTAAATACTGGAAAAGAGAATTTTGAGGAGATTCAATAAGAATTGGAAACGCCCACAGAAATTTGTACAGGATTCAATGAAACACAGGAGAAGCATTACATTTCCCAAGAGCATTCTGATGGGTTACCTCTGTAGCTGCGAAAGGTAAGAATAGTCTTCTTGATAATCGTAATCTTATTGCAACAACTGACTCTTTCCCTCCATAACTCAACGTCTTTTGGTCGTATTTCACAACATGTCTCCTCTCAATAGATTGACAATTGTAATTTGGTTTGGCTTGAAAAAATGGCGTGCCAATGATGATGGAAAGGGGGTGGGGCACAGATGACTGATGACTATTGGAACAGCAAAAATAAATAAATAAATGCCTACCTGTTAATCAGTACACACAGAAAAAGGAATAGCGTTTGATGTGGGAGGAAAGAAGGTGTTTTCCCAGATTTCTTTGCAACACTGTGTGTGGTGTGTACTTCTCTTCTGCTTAGCTGGCAGAAACGGATGGGAGCAGTCCGTCTTGTTATTTAAAGACGAAGCAGTTCCACTAAATAATGAAACGCCTATGGCACCATTCTAAATTTGAGAGCAATATTAGCACAACTCCATGTCAAGAAAAAAAATGTCAATGTTACACCTCAAGTACAAATTCTCTCAGCCTACACAATGTTTTCAAATTCAAAAGCAATGAATCAAAATGGCTGCTGATAGTTTCATGACTGCACAGCTCTACTGGTAAAATATACCTTTTAATCCAGTTTGATGTCTTATGATTCCTTTAACCGCTCCCATCTGCCAGTATTTACCATGATTAGCATTCTCTATCATCTACACTGTTGCATTCTTCAGATTTTGTCTCCGGTCTGTCAGCTAATAGACATTTATTTATCATAAAAGTATGAATCAAGGTGATTATATGTAGTTGCAAAGTCATTGAAACTGCCCATCAGGTGTTTTACTCCACCTTGTGCCTTGAAAGCTGGGGCTGAAAATATGCTCTGATTTTAAAAGTCATTTTGTTAGGTGGCACATGCCAGCTTTCGGCTGCCATGAAGCAGATGTGACATCATGGCAGCCCATCTCAACTCTGCAAAACCCCTCCTTTCCTGATGTCAGACGACCCAGCATCTCCCACACATTCCTCCTCTTTCCCTGCCTCCAAACACACGGCCATTTTGATCTCATTTACAGTAAGGAGTGAAAAGAAGAAGCATGAAGAAAGATGCTTTAAACCAGCATTGTTGTGTAATCCCAGAAAATAAATAAATAAATAAGAAGCTGCCATCTTGGCTCTGCTTGGAGTCCCTTCTCTCCAGTCAGGGGCCATGTGACTTTCTGCATGAGGTAACAGCAATGTAGGCGCTGACGGGGAGTGAAACAAGGGCAAAGAGTGAAAGGAATGGAAGGGAGGGGGTGAGAGTGATGAGCTAAGGGGAGAGTGCGCCAGAGTGGTTGCCTTTGGGGGAAGAGGGGGGGTATACATGCAATCTATTTTTACCATTTAGTCAGAACAAAGGATGTGATTGGCTTCACTGCATTAGGTGCAGAGAACAAAGCCTTAAAAAAGGCAAAGTCACAGCAACAGCAGAAGGTCGCCAGCGCACTTTGAGCAGGCAGATGTGTGCCACCACACAAATTGACTCGTATTAATGTGCTTACGTACTTGGTGTAGCTATCTTTAATAGCTAATATTACTGCGCTAGGAGCCAAGAACAAAACAGATGACCAGAGGGAAAGAGAAAGTGATGTCAGGATAAAGCGGGGCCATTTGTTTTTCCACATCTGCGTGTGAAAACAAGCACACATAGAATGGAACTAAAAGGTGAAAAAAATATACACTCCAGAATGCTGGGCGAACACATTTGGGGGAAGTAAAAAAATAAATAAATTTTGATATTGATATTGATCGGAAGTAATGTCAGTCGGCCCAGCAAGCATGGTGAGGATAACTGAGTATTAAAAAAATGGATGGATATACAGTCCCTGAGTGAAACTGTTTAACTGAAATCTAGTGAGCTACACTGAGGTCCCACAAATGTTGTTGATAAAGAGAATGAAACAAGAAGAATGTCATCAAAAAATCCAATGAATGATTCTTTAGCATTTCACTCTGAAGGGGTTATCCCCCACCTACTCATCATAATGCAAGAATGTAAATAAAGTTGCTTCACACAAGATGTGTTATTGCATGCATTCATTGTTATGCTGCACTGTGCCTTTTTCTGAGAGATCCACCAGCCTTAACGTGCCTCAGCAGGCTCAAGCTTCTTTATGATGTGTGCTCGAGCACACGTACAGATATGTCCCCCTTCATTTGCGAATATTCACCACTACTATTCACAACATTCTTTGCAATACTGCAAATCCTCCCTGTGCACCCTTTGCACTCACATGTGGACATGTGGATGTCATTAAATGTTTCTGCCCTACAGTGAAGTATGTCAACAACATGGGTGGGTGTCACTATATACAGAGGACCAGGAAATAGATCAGACATTTAAAAAAAGACTTCTTAAATCAAATAATAATAGTAACCTGTCAGCTGAAGACAAATAAATACAGTAAAAGGAATTAAGTAAAAAAAAGTAATGAAACAAAAGTACTACTCGTGGTTAAAGAAAGTTCCCTATGCATTTTGCTGCAAAAATCAACAAATAATATCATTGGGCCCTCCGGCCAACAGAATATCATGTTGAGTTCCGAGTACCACAACAGTTAGAACTAAGACTCAAATAAGCAGGAAGTGCAGTGAATGCAACAAAAGGAGCATCCATTTCCTTTTTGTGTACACTTGCATCAGAAAAGTGAAGAAAACCTAATGTGTGCAAAGATTCCCATGGAGGGGTCACCCACCTTTTTGGAATCAAGGGGTACTTTTTGGGTGGTGTTTAATTTGAAGATTCATCAGTTTGATACATACTAATGAAATAACATTTTTGGTCATATTACATTAATAATTAAAGATATTTAAAGATATATGTATGTACTTATTGAAGACACCAATTTATGTCTGACTTTCACAACAATCACTAACACTTATTTCACATGGTAGGAAGGGCAAAATATAGACTGCAACAGTTCATTTCGATTGATCTTTACATTTGTTTACATTTTCAAATAATCCCTTTAGCAACATTGTTATGGTCCAAAAGCTATTTTTAGAATCGACCTTGGACGCTACCTGGTGCACCTGGTGACCCCTACTGTAACCTCTACTTTAGGTCACAAATTTGCAGGCCCCCATCCCATTTCCTTTTTCTTTTCTTTTGTCTTCTTTTTTCAAAACTTATGTGTGTGATAGCATAGTGCAGCAAAGAGAGGGGCGGCCAGACGAGGCACTCACCCGGACAAGCGCAACCTCCAACAGACATCTTCTCACATGTTGGGGGCTCCGCTTTGAAGGAAAAGGCAGCACTCGGCCCTCACGTTGCTCGCATGGGCTACGCTTCTGAGGAAGAACAACACAGGGAGAAGGGGGGGGTTAAAGAGGGAGTGGTACGATTCTGAAGCCCGGCCACGGATCACTCGCTCGCTCTCTGTCAGAGGCAGGAAGTTGGCAGTGGCTGCATTAACAGGCATGTTGTAACACAAGTGGGAGGGAAAATGAAACAGAGAGACTTGATTGCACAGCAGACAGTTGTATGTAAAGTAGAGAGCGGTGTGTGTGTGTGAAGGTTAAAGAAGAAAACAAGAGCCGCAATTAGCCGAAAAGAAAGTGTGCGCGTGGCATTGATGCATTGTCTATTTTTGCCTTGCTGCTGAGGGAGATAAACGTTCTCAGTAGGAGCCCAGAGGTAGAAGGCCATTAATGCCAAACAAACACATGCACCCTGCCTCATGTATGACTGATTCTCATCTCAGCCTTTTTTTTTCTTTCTCTCGCGTTGCTACCTTCGGCTGCACAGAGAAGACGTGTTAATCAGCGCGGGCTGTATCGATTAAAAATGCAAAGTCCACCTGGTGAGCAGAGACACCCGGGGCCCTCGGGAAGCGGAAAGAGCGTGCACGTTAATATGCGCTCGCTCGACAACATTTAGACCCTTTGCTCTGTTCGACACGCTGTGATCCTGCTTCACTCTTTCGTTGCCACCCAGGCTATGCTGCCTTTAACCTTATGGCAGTTCTGTCCACTTTCGTTAGCGCCAATACATTTCGTGTCACTTTCCAAGCGGGTAGCCACTACTGAAAAGTACACATAAGAGACCGTTGTTTTTGATGTTGGTTTTTTTGTTGTTGTTTTTTTTTTTGCATGTCTTGTTACTAGACAGATGATATTAATTGTCTGGCACTGCTCATATTTGTATTCCATGTACTGTAAGCCTCACTAGTTTTATTCTAGGGCTGAAACTATTGATATTTTTTAATAATTGGTTAATATGTTGATTAGTTTGTCAATTAGTCGATTACTCAAAACAAGAAATTTGATTTTCCATTATTTTATTTAAATAGAACTGGGAAATATTTTAAATTTTATTTCGATTCAAGAGAAAGGTAATACTTTTTCTTACATGAAAGGTAATACTTTTTCTTACATGGAGGACAACAGAAATAAGAGAACATTCACTAATGATTTAAACGTTAAGGATTTGGACAATTTTAAATTAAACTTAAGTTTCAAAACAATTAATTGATTTTCAAAATTGGTTAAAACTTAATTTGATAATCAGTTCTTTCTCAGTTTTCATTGCAGCTCTATTGTATTCATTCTGATCATTTATTCTAGACAGAAAAGTATTCCTTTATTGGTGTTTGCAAAATGAGGGCATTTTTTTTTATTCTTAGCTTTATTTTTATTGTTGTGTGTTTCATGTGCTTTCATAAATAACAGATAAATTGATTCTAACATATTCTTTCCCCTTGCCTCAAGTTCATCTATGAAAAATGGGGAATGTATGTATGCATGTATGTATGTCTGTATGTTAGTATGTATCCATATATGTGACCATGTGTGTGTATGCACTTTGTTTTTGTGAACTACATATGTACCAGTTTTTTTTGTTGTTGTTCTTTGACTCTTTCATTTTTCTCATACTTACAATACAATGTTTTTGTTCTTAAAAAGACATTCAGGTTCCCAATTATAATTTACCACATATTTAATGTAAGTGTTCCTCTTTATAAAATTGAATATGTTCTTATCAATTCATATCTTTACATGAGCTGTATGATACTCAAATCATTTTAGATTAGACATAAAACATATATAGAACTTGTAATAGTTCGATGAGTTTGAAAATCCACTATGTGAAATATTGGTTCTTTTTGGTATGATAATGGCCCTCTCTGGGCCATTATTATCTTGAACACATATTGAGTAAATGTACGATCCTTTGAATCATCACATACATGCAACAGAATCCAACTATTTTAACTAATCAGCTATTTTTAAATATTTTGAAAAGGGGGGCTTCAACAAAAAAATGCAATATCTTACTGACAACAATTTGGAGTTTTGGTATTTTGGCAAGACACATGAAGTTGACACAGGCAACATAAAGTGATGTCACGGACCACATATGGCCCCTGTGCCTTGAGTTTGTACTACAGTAAGTCCTCTTATCACTGTACAAATCCTTGTTTTTTAAAACCTTGGTCAATGAAAAAAATGATTTTAAAGCATTTGGTGGAGCATGGTTTCTGCCGTTTGTCTTAACTATTTTGAAGTGGAAAAGTGACATTGAAGCAAGACAAGATAATGAGATGCATTAAATCATTATTGGAATGGTTTGCCCTAGACTTTCAAAAAAATTAAATCCACATTAAATGACAAAATAAGTTATGTACTGAAATCTGAGTAGATATGTCAAGTTCTGTGGACAATTTTGAAGAGTAGCCACAAACAATGTGGCCATTGGCCCCTGAGAATCTCATTCAGGTTTAAGATATTTTGCCATGTTTTTTTTCTCTTGTTCACAAAACCACAGGAGTCCCAGTGGGTTAAATTGTGGTTTTTGATGACCGTGCATTGTCATGAAGAAATCATCACCGAATACACTTCGCTTCCATCAAATAGTCTTGTGCTTGAACCTGCGCATGAACCTGTCAAGGCTGATCTTGACTGCTGACTGTCTCTGCTGTGGTATAACATCTGACAACTTGGCTGTCAGACAAAAAAGAAGTCTACACATATGGATCTCCCAACTCTACTGAAAACCCCATCGTGCAGCTTTGACAAAAGCTCACATCACCGACGCCTGTCACTCAGAGGCAGTACAGCAACAAAGAGCAAAAATATGAGTCAGCCCGGCAACCAGAGCTGACAGGCACATTGGCTACACACCAGTGAACAGGCAGCTGCATCACAGTTAAATGTCATACACCATGTCAGACAATGTTCCCGGGACCCAGACACAATGAACATCCCCGCGGGCCACCTTCTTCCTGTCACAAACACTACCTGCTGCCACATGTTGGTTTTTTTTCTTTTCTATTTCTAGTTACAAGATTGGGATGAAACAAAGGCAGACTGTGCGAATGTGATTCAAAACATGGCTTCCAAGAGCAATTAAAGCTGGTGTGCACTGTCAAGTGTGTTCTTCCTCTCCTCTCCCTTGCACACACTGTACAGATGTCCGCACTGTCCAAATGTCAACAACAAGCACTGCCCTTAGATGAAGTTCTCGTATCACCTTGCCTGGTCTATCTAGGCATACATTTGCTTGAATACAAGCCTCTAATGTTGTGATGGCGCACGCTTACATGGCTCTTCCCCCCTAAAATCAAAGTGAACGTTCTTAATGCCGTCATTCACGCAATCACTGCCTAGCTGCGTCGCTCTCCATCACCGCACTCCATCTCAGTGCTTACCTTTCTTTTCTTTCGCCCACGCTCGCCAGCAAAAGTCCGCCTGGGTCAGCCAAAACAGCGGAAGCCGAGCTGAGCCAGCAGGCAAAGAAAGAGAGAGTGAGACGATGGAGGAGGAGAGCGTGATGAGCAGATGCTGATATAAGACACAATTGGAGGGGGGCAAATCAAGCAAAGTGCAAATTGGATGATGAGAAGGAGGGAATGAGGAAAGGAAGGAGGAGGTGGAGGAGATGAGGAAAAGAGGAGGGAGGGGGGGCTTTTTGCCGCTGCACTGGTATGACGCAGAACCGCCACATCTCCTCTTTCTGCTACAGCCCCATCCTTCCATGCCCACTAGAGGGGGTTCTGTATCCATAGCAACGGAAGAGCAGAGTTAGATAGTGCTGTAGTTAGTGGCAGTGCTGTGATCACTTAAATGCGCATCTCTCAGCTTCTGGAAGGAGGGAATAAATTAGGACATGCAATGAGAAGCAGACTGGTCTGACTTGTTACCCACAAGAGGACAGAGTGGAGAAACAGGATGCACAACTTCATTCACTCACTCAATGGGAACATAAAACGAGATCCAGAAAGACAACCTGTGAAATCACAAAATCAATAAATAAGCAATGTTGAGCAACCTGAGCTGTTCTAGTAAACAGAACAAAACCTAGAAAGACTCTACAATGCATTACAGGTTAGGAGCACATAACCTATTTTTTTTCTTCTTCTTACTTTTTTTTATTGTTTTATTCTAGGTCAGGGATAAAGAACTTGGCAGCTCTGTAGCACGTCCAACTCACAGTTCATGGACCCGAGTTCAAATCTGCCACATTCCAGCTTTCCTGTGTTGAGTTTGCATGTTCTCCCTGAGCCTGTGTGGGTTCTCTCCGGGCACTCAGGTTTCCTCCCACACCCCCAAAAACATGCATGGCAGGTATATTGGGCACACTAAATTGTCCTTAGATGTGACTGGGTGCGTGAATGCTTGTTTGTTTCTGTGTGCCCTGCAATTGGCAGGCAACCAGATCAGGGTGTCCCTCGTCTACTGCCCGAAGTCAGCTGGGATAGGCCCCAGCAAGCCTGCGACACTTGAGAGGATAAGTGGTTATGTGATTGTCTTGCCAGTCTTGTCCAAGCTGTTGACTGTACCTACAACAGCAGCAGTCTTCATCTCACACAAAAGTGAGCACGAGCGGCGGAAGGAATCCAGATACACTGTTTCTCTCTTAACTTTCATCGTCTTATTAAACAACAGATCTCAACTCCAATCTGCCTCAAGTGCTCTTGGGTCCAATTGCACTCCGTGATAGCAACATACCCTTAATGCAGTGGTGTCAAACAAATTTTATTTTGGGCCGCATTGTCGTGATAGTTTATGTCAGAGGGCCTAAATGACTGTGAATTAAAATAGCTTTTAAGTGTGTTGATCACACATTTACAGAGATTTGATATCAGAAGCCAGCAAAAACTGTTCAAAAGAGATTTGGAGAATAAGAAAATGTTTGTTTTTCTTCCCCCAAATTTTTAAAAGTTAAAGACAACTTTCAATTTTGTTATTTTAGTCAGAAACTTGAAGTCAAATCAGCATTTCAAGGGCCACAAAAAGTGAGGTGGCGGGCCTGATATGGCCCCCGGGCCTTGACTTTGACACCTGTGCCTTAATGTATCATTCCACCTCTTGCAAGTCAGTTATGTATATACTAATCACAATAAGAAGGATTTTTTTTTAATCTTTTCTTTCTTATTTACATAAGTAAATTTTTGTTCTTGGTCAGCAGTAACGGCATGCTAAACAGATAGTTTGTACGCCTGAGAGGAAGCTGACATTCGTCTGGGATTCGCAACTCTATTGCCTTCAACTCTGATGCTGTGATTAGAGTTCTACGGTTGCATCTAGTATTAAATCATGTAATAACAATTCTACCGTTGATCTGTAAAATGAGCTAATCAAGCCTTTGATATCATGGATTATTTATAAATATGTACCAGAAACTCATTGAAGTGGAGGTTTTATTTTAAAGAATTTTGAAGCTCAAATTTCTTCCAATTCTGGAATGATCCATTTCTTGTTTTCATCTGTCACTACTACACTTTCTCGTTACATTCAAACGTGGCTGTAGCAGATGTGTGTGTCACATCATGCAGGCTGTGAGCTTGACATCGCTGATCAACTTAGATGAAAGACATCCTTGATAAATGGTTTTATCCTTTTTCATCTATTACCACTTTGTCGACAAGGTATAGCTGGGAAAATGTTATGTTATGTTTTCTGTTGTATTGTTTTCAAATGTTGTTGGTAAATGTCTTTTTTGATGTTCAATGTTTTCTTTGTTACAGTTAGGTATTGTATCATATTGTATGAGCTCTAGTATGGTTCAAATCAATTCTATTCAAAACCTGAAATGTTGCAGCCATTTTTCTAACCGTTTAAAAGGTTAACTAACACTAAAGTGTTTTTTCCCACTTTCTGATGTCTGGCGAATCCCAAGTGGTTTGTCACATGCACATTCGCACAGGCAGCAACACGTGTGGGGCCATGTTTTGTCCAAAAAATAAAAAGGAGCACAGGTAACATTGAGATGGTCTGTCTCTTTTCAAAAAAAAACTCTAATCCTCTAATTCATCTGTGTTTTTCCGCCATTGTCATTGCACTGTCTCCTGCTACAGTAGTCCGGTGTGCATGTTCAAAACTGCTTTTATAGTCTCGAGTTCAACTTTTCTGCTTTTCAGTAGATCCACCAAGCGCTACAAGTTCCCAATTTGTGCCAAATCTGTTTCAATGAAATGGGGTTTTGAATCATTTAGAACAGTAGCTTTCAAAGTGGGGTCTGCGAACCCCTGGGGCTCGGTAGCCTGACTGCAGGGGGTTCGTAAAATCATCTGGGTTCTAACAAAAAATATATATGTTTGTGTTAATTTAATTTTATTTTATATTAAATTGTGAATATATTCATGACTCTTCAATAAAGCAATCTATTTAACCAGTTTAGTATGTTGTCAAACTTGTCAAATGGACCCACGTAATTCTCATCAAAGAGCTTGATTGTTTAGTCACTAAATATTTGGGAGCAACCTGTTTGGGCAAAATTGACCCAATTTGTGATGAGGAAGCGTGCAATTTGCAATACAGTATATATTTTCTAAACTTCAGTATGGCGGAAAAGTAACAAATATACTTGTTGTCAAATTGAATACGTTGGTGAAAGGAACTTATGTTTGGCTTATGTTTTTTGTTTTGTTTCTGTAAACACCTGGGTCCTTGAAAAATTTGCTTTCCAAAAAGGGGTCTCTGACTCTAAAGTTTGAGAACCCTTGGTTCAGAAAGTTTAGTGTGTGTGTGTGTGTGTGTCTGTGTGCGCGCGCGCGGTGGAGGTGGGGTGCATAACCGTTGCTTGAAGCAAACTCCATTATAACGAAACATAACTGACCATGTGGAATTAAAAACCACAAAAACTACACAAAATCGTTTTCCCTTGAGCCCTCAGGACGAAGTTGATTTTTTAGATACAAATCTGTAAACGATTGAAAACGATGTACAAATGACAACTTTACATTAAAAAAAGACCTCAGACTGAGTTAGTACTTTACTCAAAATGAAAACAGATAACGGATAAAAGAACAATTTAAGATAAACGTTTTTTTGTTGTTAATCCACTCTTTGAAGGAAATGTGTGCGTGTGGGGGTTGTTGGGGCTACAAAACGTGACTCGTTTACCTTTGACCCCATGCTCCTCGCGTCATTTTACGTCATTTTACCGCGAACGTGTGAGTATATGCCTCATACCCGGCTCAGTTCGAGGCTTCTCATTGGCCAAAGTACTCCCCCAGTTTAAGTGCTAGTAAGGGAGTAAACTTACAAGATGGCGGTCCGGTGGGGAGCAGTCGAAGAGACTTTAACAACGTGCAATATGGATTTTTTCCAGTTGAATACACTCGGCGAGGTAATGACCGTGATATAATATTTTACGTTGTTGTTTTGACTTAATTGCCTTTGAGTGTCTGGCTTTATTCGTGCGCGCTGCAGTTGGAAAAGTTGAACTGTGCGCATGCTGAAGTGACACGTGGATACTACTCAGACCTCACTAAATCGTCTCTTTAACTTAGGTTTTTACTTATTGACTATTGTCTTGATGTCTTATGTTTTACCGATACACTATTGACAATATGTATTCTAGCTGGCGTGGTTTGACCGTTAAAAGGACTCGATTTTAGCAAGCCGGCTCATCAGCTGTAATAAACTTTTAAAAAGTGTTCAAATTGCCAAAACGTTTACGTGACAGTCGTACTCGGGGATAGTTTACGGATTTGTTGTTACTAGTATGTTGTGTTTTTATGGTTTTCATTCAAACAATTAACATCTGCTTGCAGTGCTACCGCTACTGCTTGATTCATTCACACGTGTTGACAGCACGGTAACGTGCTAGCTAACCGGGTAGCTTGCTAGCTTTGCGACCCACCCTTATAAGCGCAGATTTACGTATAATAGTTTGTATTTGATCCGGGTTTGGGCGTTTGGTTTTGTAGAATCGTGCTGGATTATTTGGATGCGTGCCAGGCCATTGCAGTGCCGTGTCATCATTTTAGCGACGCAGGGGTTGTAAACGTCGATCGAAGTTGCAATTGTGGCTGCACGCCTTCAATTGTTCGCTTTAGCCGAACAATCTATTGCTGCTTGCAAGCTAATCGAAAAGTAATCACATGTTTTTGGGGGCGGCTGAATAACCTTTGCCTCGTCACCCGTCTGCACAATATACTCACTGCTTCTTTGAAATTTCCCTTCTACTGCTAAATTGGGGATTTTGCTATTTTTTTTTTTTTTTTTTTTGCAATCGCCCCATTGCTTCCAAGTCTTAAACTTGGGCACGCCACAAAATATCAATAAGGGTGTGTTGTACACGTGGGTGCTGGACTTCCGCCATGTGGACGGAGAGTGTGAAGAATCAAACATGTTGAGCTCTGATAGTGCAAGTGTAACGTAGACTCAAACACGTGGTTGCCTCTAAGCACACCAAATGTTTGAAGTTTATTTACATTAAAATACTTTATTTACAAAACAAAAACACGAATTAAATGTGTTAATTGTTTGAACATTTCTTGGAGAATTTTATTTTCCATCAAAATTTATTTATGAGTTTATGAAGCATGAGAGGCATGATTGTTAATTACTCTCAAACATTCACACACATGTTGGCACCTATCAATAATTTAGGTCATGTCTGAATGCACATGCTATTCCCTACAAAATGCACCAATAAGGGGCTTCGCCATTTTGTAGGGTCTCTGAGTGTCCAGAGAGTATAAATGTAGGGCTCTCAAAATAACTCAACGCATTTGAAAAGTAGTGTAAATCGATGCTCACTCGACAGATTACTATAGACTACAAATTGCAAGCAGAAAAAAAGCACCCCGAACTCCTGTGGTGTGCAAGTGATATGTTATTTCATGTTATTTATTTTAAAATATATGCCGCAAAAGATTTTTTTTTAATGAATAATGCGTTTCTATACAATTAATAATAATAATGATTAATGAATCTTAGATTTTAACAGGCCCGTGCATCATCACAGGTGCAATGGTCACGTGACAATACGATGAGGAGAAAGTTGAAAGACTCAAGAACTGGCTGTCCAAATCGCCAAACCGAATAAGGAAACTGCTTTCCAGTGTTCCATAAATCATTGTAGGGGTCTTCAATCCGGGTCTTCAAGGGCCTGTATCTTGGATATTTGATGTCTTCTCTGCTGCAAGGCACCCGATTCCAATGCTCAGGATCTTTATTCCGCTTCTGCAGCCCTCGCTGATTGTCTGAACATTTGAATTGAGTGTGTTGCAACCGGGAGACATAAAAAAAATCCAGGAGACTGTCCCTCAAGTCCTAGGATTGAAAACCCCTGCTCTATAACGTGGTACTACAAAGTAGTCCATGAAGGGCTAGGAGATAAGATTGCACGTGGGGACACAGCCACGTTTTTAAATTAACCGAAAACATTTTTTGGAATGTGGAGTGAAGCTTGGAGGCACACAGAGCTGTGGGGTGGGTTAGGATTAGGTGGGTTAGGGGTGTTTAACCAGTTATCCATCGTGCTGCGTAAACTGGATCAAAATATAACATTATCCACATTTTGTGAATTAGATTTGAAATATGTTAAAAATATACAATTATGAAACTCAAATGGAATCAATGAAAGCATGTGAGCTGGACGAAGAGGCCGGCGGGGAAAGGGAAGTTAGGGCTTCCCTGCTCAAGCTGCTACCCCCTGCGACCCCACTTTGCGCATTACAGAAAAATATAATATAAAAAAAGACAGCAAGCTAGAGAGTTAAAAAAAAAGAGGGTGCTGTTGCAAGTTATAAGCAGTTCTAAATAAGTTTGTTTTTTAGTCTTGAGTTGAAAAGGGATATGTAGTAAATATTGCAAACATCATTTAGTAGTGAGTTCCAGAGTTTGGGAGCAAAGTAGCTTGGCTTAAAGCTCTGTCTCCCATGCAGACGAGAGAGGCGGAACGCATGACTGAATGCAGGATGAGGGCCTGAGAGAGCAAACGGAAATGACGATTTGGACCGGATCAGGAAGATTGAAGTGGTTATGGATGACTAAGTATGGATAAGTACAGTATTTGGAAGCTGGGCTGGAGTTTGACTTGTAGCCAGTGAGGCTGTTGAAAGACAGGGCTGATATGGTGAAATGACGGGGTTCTGATGATAAGTATTAGCTGATGAGTCCTTTACTAGTTGGGAGTTTGAGGGATTTTTGGGAGGGCACCAAAGAAAAGAGAGTTGCAATAATCCAGATGGGAGGTGATGAGCCTGTGGACCAGGATGTCAGTGGTGTGAGGGGTGAGAGTGGGGCAAAAACGGGTAATGGATCAAAGATGAAAATATGAAGACTGGGTTGTGTTATTGATATGAGACTAAATAAAAGCGAGCGGTCAAGGATGACACCCAGACTCTTAACCAGAGGGGAAGGGAAAACAAATTTGTCAATGGTGAGGGAAAAACTGTTATGACTTAAAAGATTGAGTTTTAAATTATGATCACCTGAGTTTTGCAAATAAAAATTAATTAATGGCGAGGTTTATACATTTAACTGTTTATCAATGTGCAACACTTTAAAGAGTGGATGAGATAGCAAAAGAACTAGTATTCAGTTAGTATGGCCGCATTCTTCTAATCTATGGGCCATTATTTAATGGAGCTGCTGCACCTGTGTGTGCTGATATCCTACATACATACATACATACATACGTAAACACATAACTGTAATAAAGAAAACATAACTGGAATAAAGAAAACATATCACATCAATAACAATTACGTAAAACTCACACACCCACATTAGGCCTTGTTGTCTAAGAGGTAATAGATGAAAGAGGAGGCATTTAAAGATGTCTTTCATATAAGTGGATCAGAGGTGTCAAGATCACAGCATGCATGACATCACACATGTGTGCTACAGCTAAGTTTAAAAGTAAACAAATAGCTATATTATGTAAATATAGTGCCTGGTAGATTGTTAAATTGATTGCATTTTTCAATTTTATTTCTTTTGTCTTTCTAGGCCACTGAATTGTGCTCCGGAGAAACGCCAGATGCTTTTCAAAGCTGCTTGGACCCCTCTATCCTTTCCATCTTTGACACACCATCCATAGAGGCAAGCCTACACGAGCAATAATGCTGCACAATTAATCGAACTTTAATCGCGATCACGCTATTGGCTGCCACGATTAGTTAAGCCGATCCTCAGTGATTTTAAAATTTAAAAAGATGGCTACGTACATGTCAAATTCAGCACTTTTGGTCATCCTACCACCAGGGGGCAAAGGCAAGGTTAAGACTTCATTAAGTGAAGAAATAGCAAGCGAGAATCCCGCAAGGACGGCAGCTCGGTATACAGTTGCCGCATCCGCGAGTTCCGCGTGGCTCCACACAGCAAAATGACGTAATTTCGGCAACCACGCCCCTTCGTGCGGTGTCTGCACGAGCCAGGTTTTCCGCAACTTGTACCTTCCGAAATTTCTTAATCGCGCAGAAGCCCAAGGTAGAAAACATGGCAGATGAACTATTGCTTATGGAAGTTTGCTGGTACAAACACTTTCATAATTTGGCTTAAAAAAAAAAAAAAAAACTACCACGACCTAAATACCGTAAACCAGCGGTCCCCAACCACGGTACCAGTCCGCGGATCAACTGGTGCAGGGCCGCGTGGGCTGCACCCAAAATAATGTTTTAGAAATTATTTAGTTTAACAGTTCAAACGTTTGTGCTTGATCTTTGTTTTTTTGGTGCCGCTTCTGGACGTTGTTATTAACATGCATAGTGAGAAGGATGATGTGGTTTTAAGAGCAGCCAGCAGCAGCACCCCCAGTACACGCACCCCTGCCTGGTCCGCAATATAAATATAAATATAAAGCGTTGACCGGTCTGTGGTGAAAAAAAGCCGTAAACAACTCCTGGTGAGCACACACAGTTGGGGAGAGATGAGGAGTCTGTTTAAAAATAAAAAACAAAAAGCTTGGAAGAGTTTCGATCGTTTTAATCCACAAGGATTCTTTACTTACCTCAGTTACAGAGTCGTGTTGTTTGTATGCTGTAGACTCCATTTACTGCCATCAGTCTGGGCGATGGAATAAATTCAGTTTGAAATGACCGAAAATGACATTTTGACTGCTATGTCCATACTCACTTCAAGTGATTCTGGTACTTTAAGCAGCCTCCCATTAGCACCAGAGTGAAATGGCGTTGAGTTTCTCACCTGATATGTACCTTACTAGCTGTCAATTGAGACCCATTTTGGAAAATCTAATCGGCAAAAATTTGAATAAATTGTGTTTGAAATAACCAAAAGTGACATTTTGACTGCCAAGTCCATACTTACTTCAAGTGATTCTGGTGCTTCTGTACTGTTTTTTTCTTGCAAAAAAAAACAAAACAAAAAACTATAAGGCTGTTGTAGGTGTTGTTACAGGCCTGTTGTTGTAGTATGTACTTGGTTCTAAGTTCAGATTCATTTTTTTCATTGGTTTGCACTCAGCAAGTAAGTTAGCTGTGTTGCCGTGTGCCAGGTTTTTGCTCTGTCTTGGGTGAATACGTCATAATTATTTACTTTATTTATTTTTGTGTATTATCATTCTTTGTACGTATCAAATCTTGAATCCTTGTTTATATACTGTTTGTTTTAAAAAAAAAAAAACTGCAACAAGTAGACATGTTTGACCAATCGAGATTAATAATCGGTATTTCAATATTGACCAAAATAAACCTGATTATTATTTTGAACATAATCGTGCAGCCCTTATAAGCAAACGACCTTCTAAAAAGTTAACATGTTTAATTGTTTTGCCTTCACACGATTTATCTGTCAATTTTTAATTTACTTGTATAGCTCTGTGTGCTCTTGCTCATAAGGTTTTTTTTTTTATTATTATTATTATCCTTTAGACTAACAGACTGGACGAGGACAATGAAGCCTCACTGTTAACCGCTCTGGCAGACATACTGGACAATATGGATGATGAGAACCTGTCTCCATTCGACACGTTGCCTGAGTCAGACCTGCTGTCGGGTCAGGGAAGGGAACATTCGCCGGTTAGTGCACAGCTGTCATGCATAACTTGCCGTCAGTCTCTCCCTAGTTTCTGGCTCATAAACCCCCACTGCGCCCTGTGTTCACAATGAGATTAAATGACACAAAGGCTTCAAACACTTGATTATATGTTTAATTTGCACTTCTTAGGAAAAAAAAGTCAATTTCCTTGTCTTCCCCTCCCCCAAAAAATGTAGCTCAGGAGATTACACTGTCTGCCATGGTCCACTCCAGAGAAAGACTCATTTTGTTCAAGATCAGCTGGAAAGGTAGCTCTCACCCCACAAACAGTGGATCACCTCCGACTACATAGCCATTTAGATTTTAACAACTTACTCCTGTTTGTACTCAGAACCTCCCCAAGATGACAGCCTCGTTGCAGAGAAGTGACGGGGAGGAAGAAGATCCTGTTTCTGTTACCCTGAGCCCTCTGAGGCCCAGTTTACTTTCTGGCTGTACTTTGGCAGACTTGGACGGTCCAACTGTTCCTTTTCCTGTCACCATTGAGCAGGAGAATCCCGATGGCCTTTCAGTCAACCTGGGTGATTTGGTCAAACACATACATCCACACTGCATGACCATTTGCATGCAGGGTGATGAGGGCATGCAGATGTTGCCTGCTGGAGGAATCTTACTGGAGGTGGTGGATAAGGGTGAAAATGGAGAGCCCATCCTAGCTGTCCAAGAGCTTCCTGTTCCTTTGCCAATTAACGAGTCTTCAGAGAACAAGATGATGACAGATGATGTGGAAGAAATAGCTTCTGACAGCTCAGAACATATTGTAGTTGATGATGATGATGAAGCATTCTGTCAGGCTCCAGTGGGAATTCCGAGTTTATGTTCCGATGGAAAAGTTAGCGAAGACAAGCAGAAAGAAGCCGCCATAGAAAGAAGACCCTCTCGTAGGAAAAGAAAAAAGAAATTTAGTAAAAAATACCCACCTTTAGAGGAAAGGGACCTGAGGAGTGCTGCAACAAGAAATAGAAAAGAAGAATTGTCCCAGAAGTCTGAAAAGGGGCACTTCAGGAAACAGAAGAAAAAGCAAGTGCCTAAGGTTCCAGCTGGCTCTGCACCTCTTTCTTTAAAACCGAAAGAAATAACTCGACACCAAATTAAATCACAAACAGAAATCACCACTTTGACCCCTGAATCTAGTGCGAAAGCAGTTAGGGCGTTGGTGTCACCACAGGCTGCAGGACTGCTGAAAATTGACGTTCCCGAAAGTCCAGCCCCAGCAGTCTTCTCTCAGCAGCTGGATAAAATGTCCCAACAGGTGTCCCTATCCCCTGATGAGCTCACCAGCCAACAATCCTCAAATTTGTCCAGTAAAGCAGCAGCTGATCTAAACATTACATTGACTTTAGATGAGCCCCGTCCATCTGAGACTCCTGCTGCTCCAGAGCCAAAACCCAAGTGCCTCAGTCTGGCTGAGTACAGACAACTTCGGCTGCAGAAAAAGCCTGTTGCAGGGGACAAGGAAGGCGACAACAGCACCAAGTGGCCCAGCCTATTGGAGCCACCCAAAGAATTGCACCCTATCCTCTGCTTGCCCCAACCCAGTCCCAGAGATCCTCGGTGGCCCACCTTCCAGGCAGCTAAAAGTGCAGTTGAGGTCAAACCGGCCTGGCAACCCCGGGGACCTTGTGCCCCACCCACCCCTGAGGCACTCTTAGTGCCGCCCGCCTATATGGTTGCCTCAACCAAAAAGACTTGTAATGCTGTCCCTAAACAATCAAAAGATCTCTCGAACCAATCAACAGACAAATGTCCCAAACCGTCAGAAGACAAGACTGGTGTCACTACGAAGTCTCCACAGCTTGTCAAAACGGTTGCAGAGAAAATCCAGTGCAACTCTGCTGCTACGGTTCCTGTTCCCAGTCCTCTGCAGAATACCTCTGTTTGCCAGAATGTGCCTAAGGTCATTCCTCACTCCGTTCCCCCTTCAAACAATCCCAACACGTGTGCAAAGGCCCTGACAATGAATGCCAAACCCTGTGTGACTCCTTCCCATCCTCCCATGGCATCATCAAGTCTTAAATCAAAACTTGTTGTGCTTAAACCAAAAGTCACGGCACGAAGGGAAACTCCAAAGGCAAAGAGTCCCACACAGGAGTTGATTGAATCCTTCACCACTGAGATGGGTGAGTGTGTTTACACAACAGAATTTCACTTTCAGTATACTAGTTAAAGTTGAAGTAAAAATAGTTAAACTGTTGCAAATATGCTCATTGACAATGGCAATTCAGATTTCACTCATGTCACAATCATGTCCCGGAGATTGCTTTGGACTTCTCAATCACCAGTCTGCCTCTTTTGAAACATTTCACGACTTTTCCCTGATGTTTTCGTTTGTTGGTTTAGCTTGTGTTTTAATGTGTACTTTTTGTCATGCCTCTATTTCTGTATTACAGGTATTGAGGCAGCTGATCTGACCAGCCTGTTGGAGCAATTTGAGGAAACACAAGGTGAACAAATTGATCAATTTTCTTACTTCATTGTAGCTGTGTGTTTGTGTGATATTTTTTGTTTGATGTTTAATAGAGAAAGCAGTAAACTAGAGCTTCAGCTTTCAAGTATTTTGGTATTTTGATATCCTACTGAAAATCTGAATTGAATAATTGGATCTTTTAGATAAAAATTAAACATTTTTGCTTAGTGTAAAACAAATACACAGAAGACTGAATAGCACATTTCCAATTCATTATGAATGAACAACTTTGAGATTTTTTCGGTTTAAAAAAACAAAAACGTTAGTGATGTTTTCCTTGCCATTAATGTTGTAATGGCGTCCCCACAGGAACAATCTTGCTGGCTGAAACAGTTAATTTGAGTCAGCCAGCTTAGTTGAAATAGCATCCGTAGAAATAGCAACTGTCAGCCAGTCAACATGAAAGTCTGCCTTTTCACTTGCATCTGTTTAACAGCTTTTGAAACGTAATCAGACTGTGTTTTGCAAGCCTACATGTAGCACTTGAACACTACCAGGCCAGTGGCTAATTTATGTGAGACGCTGCTATCACACTGGAGCCACCGCTGAACGCTGGCAACGGGCACCGTCGAATACAGTGTCATTGTAATTAAGTTGTTTATTTTAGTGCCCTTAATTAGCGATTGAACATGATTTAAAGGAAGTAGCAGTTTTTGATGGCAGTAGAAAGACTAGACCAGTCACGTTATGCCATGTTTTTCCTGACTTGAACATAAATAAGCAGGTATATGAGGCAAGGAAAAAAAAGAAGCAAGTACTGTACGCAAATTACTCTGGCTCATTTCAGATACAACCAATGCTCATTTATGAAAGGAGAATCTTGTGGCCCGTTTCCTGGTCTGCGGTGACAGTTAAAGTTTGTGGAAAGCATTTTCTGAAGGTTGAAAGCGAAGCTGTTTTGTAGTGTGAAATTCTGCCCAGTCTGCAAATGCATTTAACTCTCCCCATGCTGCCTTTGTTGGTGGCTTTACAAGGCTCAACCTGACAGTGGGTGTACAGCGACTGAACTCGAATTTACACTTAATAGTGTCAATTAATGTGTTACTGAGCCTTTTTATACCTTGACTGGTTGTGACCGTTGTGCTGGGCATGTACTGCCATTTCTATCGACTAACAAGTCTCTCTTCTGCCATGCCCCTGTTCTCCTTACCTCTCTTCAGCCAAAGAGCAACAAAGTGTAACGGAGGTCTGTGGTAGAGCAGCAGCTGTAGGAAACTCAAGGTGAGTTACCCTACAGCCGTCACGCTGCTCTGTGGGTGTGATTGGGTCAAATTTGTACATGTGGTATTTTCGTGACGTCACTTTTATGCCAAGACCTGCCGCTTATGTCAAGACCCTTGAAAGGGGGCTTTGACATTGTGATTTAAACCTAAAGCCAGAGCAGATTTCAATTCTCAGCATAAGTATTAACAGCTTTTGTCTTAATTTTTTTAGTGTTGAATTTCCACGTGAGAGAACTGTTGTGGACCGTGTCGGTGATCTCTCAAGCCCTGCAGGTAATTTATATGAAATCTATGAAGTAAAGGAAAGGAAGTTAAGAATGACATAAGTGAATTTAGGTATCGTGTACCACCACAAACACAAGCCAATTCTAGTGTATTGCGACATTATTGACTCAATTGACAACCTTTCGAGATACGGACCATCATTTTGGTGGTAGTAAACTTTTAACTGATTGCACTTCGTTTGGCAGATAAAAATAAATTAAAAAAAAAAAGAAAAAAAAGCTTTATGTGTCGTAATGACACTGGCAGTTGACTTTCATACTAAACTAAATTGCATTATGATAGTCACACTTGAATTTAAAATTCAACTGCGTAAAGAATGCTATATATGTATGTGTGTGTGTGTGTATAGAAAATATATATATATATATATATATATATATATATATATATAACACACACCTCGCTATATGATGACTCAGTTAAGTCATACTGAAAACCTTTTAGGTGTAAATTTCGGGTTCTTCCATCTTCAAGTTAGCAGCTTTGGGTCACATTTGGCCAACTCCCTTTAATTGTACTTAACTAAACGTGCCCTTTTGATATTTTTTTAGCTTTGACACCTCCAGCCACTCCTCCACACCAGATGTGGAAACCTCTAGTCCCAGTTGCTCTGCTGGGAAAGGCCAAGTCCACAGAGTCCTCCAAAACAAACCCATCCAAGGCTATTCAGATCGAGGCCCGCCCTTTGAACCCAGCCAGATTTCGTGCGAGGCCCACTGCTGCTGCTGCCACTGTGCCTTACAGTGTGGTGTGCATGGATCATGACTACTGTCTCCCAAGCAGAAATGCTACTCATATTGGAGAAGCAGGCAAGCGCTGGAATGTCAAACAGCAGATCACAATTAAACCCATAAAGCACCCTGCAACAGCCACTACAGTGCCCCCAAGTATCCAGGAGACCACATACCGGTCAAACCCTAACACACAAGCATCTTCACCAGGTCCAGAGGCTTTGAATGATGTGATTGATGGGGTAAGAGAATCCTCTGTTCTGGAGACTCCTGAAGCTTCTCCGGCGCATCAAGAGAATGAATCGACCGAAAGAACTCTTCGGAAGAAGCGTTTTGAGAGGACGTATCGTTGGCATGCACCCTCTCGCAGTCCCAGCCCCAAACAGAGGGGGCGAAAACGAAGGTCTCATCGTTCACCATCTGTTTCCAGCGACGTGGAGTCTGATTCGCACTCATCTCGATCCCGCTCTCCATCGAGAACCAAGAAACGGTTAGATGAATTTTGCATCGCATCTTCATTCCTTGTGAAGTGTGACTCATCAGACTATTTTTTTCTCAATAGGTTTTATCATCGCCGTTCTCGCAGCAAATCCAGCTCTTCATATAGTTCATCTTCACGATCCTCCATATCCCGCTCTCCTCCCAGGAGGAGAAAATACTCATATTCCTCCTCTCACTCTGGTTCTTGGAGTCGCTCGAGATCACGGTCTCAGTCGCCCCAAACACGAGTGCCATGGAGGAGAAACAGAGCAGTTTATAGGTACACTGTAGCGAATGCAAGCTTTTCTCATGTATGGTTGAATATGGCTAAAGGTTGTGTGTTTGTTTTTTTTTGTTTTTATTTAATTTTATTTATTCATTTAGTCCTTCACATCGGCATACGTATGGGTATGCAGCTGAGGATGTAAAGTCCCGCAAAGACAAAGCAATTGTAAGCTTGTGAATTACATACATTTTTGGTGTATTGTGACGCGCTCGATATCACTAAATGTATGTTGAAAACTCTCTTTGCAGGAGGAAAGGCGGGTTGTTTACATTGGTCGAATTCGGGGCACAATGACACAAAGAGAGCTCAGAGAGCGTTTCTCCTACTTTGGCGAGGTGGAGGATTGCACTCTGCACTTCAGGGAACAAGGGTGAGTTTGTTGTTTTACTTTGCTTTACTTGCATTGTTACTGAACCCTTTTGGTCTCCTGTGATGGCATCAAGGGTCAAGGTACAATGCTAAAGCATAAGCAGGCCTGCTCATAACTGGGGCTTCCTGGCTTATGTCCCAGGTTGCTCTTTTAAAAGCAAGCCACAGCTTCAAAAGACAAACAATCATGAAGTGAAGCGATCATGTCAATAGATACTAAAGCTCGTATCTAATACAGGGACAACTACGGGTTTGTGACTTACTACAACACCAAGGATGCTTTCAATGCTATTGAGAATGGAAGCAAGCTACGTAATGCTGATGAGCTGCCATTTGATCTGTGCTTTGGTGGAAGGAGGCAGTTCTGCAAAACCACCTATGCTGACCTAGGTAGAGTGAGACAGGATGGTTGATTTCATCTGGTTTGTCCTAATATTTTGAATTGTAATCACCCTGGCGCATGTTGCTTCTTAGATTCTAACAGAGATTATGACCCATCAACTGCAAAAGGAAAGTTGAAGACACTAGACTTCGACACTTTACTAAAGCAGGCGCAGCGGAGTCTGAAGAGGTAACAGGAGGCCCGCCGCAGGGAGCAGCAAACACTTACCTCAAGAGCAAAACATGTTTTTTCAGTTTGTTGTGGCATTAGTTTTATTTTTGTTGAAATTTATTTTGTTTGGCCAAGATTAATACCTTCTGTTGAAGAGAAGATTTGTAGTTAAATGAGTAAAAGAAGTTTAAAAAAAATGGAATGTGATCATTTTAAATGTTTATTTAAAAATGTAAAGACAAAATGAACTGTATGGAGAGAATCACTTTTAAAGAGAAATACAATTGGGGCTCCTTAAATGTTGGGAGAGAATGTATTACATTCAGATGTAATTGCAAACATCAATAAAAACCAGGAACCTGAACGCTCTTGTTTGGTCATTTAAGAACTTTGCTGTCCACCTCACTGCAGTAGACTGCTGTCAGTCAGTATTTGGTTTTGACTATTATTTATCTTCCAGAAAATCAGTTTTGGGTTGCAAGGGTTTGCCCGCTATATGAGTGCAGGGTAAAAGATTGATATCTCATGGGTAATACCTTCTGTTTCGGATTGTTTGTTTTTTCCTGGGCACTGTGGTTTCTAAATTTTTTTCGAGGTAAGTATAAGATGTACTCACAAAAGACATTTTTGTTTTTTTTACTCCTCAAAAGAAAAATACAAATGCACTGCTATTAAGTGCTTAATTGTAAACTTCCCCCTTTGTTAGAAGATAAAGGTCCAGAAAGGCAGACCATAAATACTGTGTTGCTGACAATTTCAGAAATTGATAACAAAAAAAAATAGATATTGATTAGTAATGGACCAAAAGTGACTAATTCATTGATAGTCTTGCTTCATATGTCGTTTGAAACATTGGCTCGGCTGAATTCCTAATATGGGTTGAGCTGCCAAAGACCTTGAGTATGTTCAAGATGTAATCTTGAGCAACTGTGTTATTTGCATGATATATAGGGTTAGCTTGGGCTGGGTGTCACTAGAGACATGGAGAGTTCATTCATGTTTCAATTCAATAGAAATCACTCTTGATTTTCTATTAATTAATGTAAGTCTTACTGTGCAAATTTTACTTTCATAGAGAAGACTTTCTCCGAACCAGTAGAGCAAATGGTAAAACCTATTGCTCTTATTTAGTGCATCAGACAAATGAGCGATATTAGCTTAGCTACTTAAGATTAATATTAGCATCATGCAAATTGCCAACTATCATCCTCATAGTATCACAAAATATGATTAAACATATCAAATTATAGAAACACTTCGAGAGCTCAAATTTGGCTTACGAAATGTATTTAACAAGACGTAATTATATATAATAAGGCAATGAAAAGGAAAATCCATTCAAATCGATTAACCGATTTACTAAACTCCAGCTCTAATTGACGTTGGTGATGTATTCACGGCACTACTAATAAAAAAAATACGTTTGGGCTGTTAATATAATTTCGTATCACAAAATTGGATTAATTTAAATTAAATGATTAATCTATGTCTTCATTATATGTAAATATCCAATAATCCCGACTAAAGCAAAGTTACACCAAGAAATGTGTCTTAAATTTCGGCATGGGCTATCGAAGTACCAGGTGGAAGTGAACTATCTTGACGGTTGAAGTGCATTCGTGCAACTTGTCGGTCAGATCTGGTTTTGACTGGTTTAAACCAGTCTAGTGAACATGCGCACTGGGTGTAAACAGGAAGAACTAGGGAAAAAACGGGCCAAATTCACCAGGGAGCACCGACCGCTCGGATTCAACAAAAAAAATGCATTGTGATCAATTTTATATTAATACTAAGTTGTTTTTGTAAAATCTAAACGAGATTCCAATTCCGGCGCGAACTGGTGCGACGGTCCGATTGTGTTTGGCTGAGTCGCTCAAAACCCAGAAACGCCAGACCCTCTGTCTGCCGTGTGACGCGATTGACTTGCTCAACTTTCCTATGTTTTTTTTTTTCTTTTAATTTTTTAAGCGCTTTTCTTGGATTGCACGTTTTCCCCACTCATTTCGAGGGGTCGCTCCCATTTTGAAATGGTCCAAAAGGATAAAACGCTGGAGAGAACGACGGTGGAAGCCGAATCGAGTCCTAGCCCAGTCTCGGGAGAGGCTTGTGCTACTGGTCCCGGCCTTTTGGAAGAGTCCGGCGGAATCAGCGCAGAACCAACGAGACACAGAAAATTCATTAGTGGAGTGGTAGAAGGTACGTTGTGTAGATAACGTTTCGCAATCGCGCAATAAATATAAATCAGCATTCCCCAAAAAAACACGGTTCTGTGTAGTTGCTTTTCTGACCTGAAAATTACATGTAATTAGTTTATTTCGACAAATATTCTTACATTATGAACACGGTTGTTAGTTTTCCACTACACCTACGCACATGATTTTTTAAAAATCATTTAATGTAAACGCGAGATAATAGAGTGCAAACCATTCTGGGGTCATTTGTCAAGTGAACGTTTGTGGCGGTGGCTGAAAAGCAGACTCAACATCGAGGGGCAAAGAAAGCTATCGCCCTACGAAAACGGAATCAATTGTCTGTTTTTGCAGGCTTCTATGGAAGACCATGGACAATGGAACAGAGGAAAGAGTTGTTTAGGAGGTAGATATTGCCATCCTGCTAACATTGATTGTGTTTTACATCCATTCTAAGCATAGCTATCACCGTGTTTTATAGACAGCAGAAATGGGGACTGAATACGTACCTTTATGCACCCAAAGATGACTATAAACACAGAATGTTCTGGAGGGAGTTGTACTCAGTGGAGGAAGCAGGTAAACATTGAGTGCAGATTGGGATATTAATTACAATTGTTTCTGAAGTATAAATCATATGTGTAAAGTTATTTTATCTTTCCTTTCCCCCAATTAACTTCCAGAGCAGCTTATGACTCTCATAGGAGCAGCCAAAGAGTACAACATCGAATTCATCTATGCCATTTCTCCCGGACTTGACATCACTTTCTCTAATCAGAAAGAGGTCACAGCACTCAAGAGAAAACTGGATCAGGTAGGTATTATAACATCTTTTTGACAGAAACAAGACAAAAAAAAAACACTATTTATGCACAAGTTAAATAGTCTCTAATTGACAATATTTTACATAAAATTTTCATGGCATATCAGTCTAAGACGGGTATATCGAGCTAACATTTCTGAACCATTTTGAGATAAATATGCATTAAAAAAAAGTCAATAAGTACATACACTAAATTAATGATTATCTTTTCTCAGTTTACTCTCAAATTTGCATACTCTATGAAATCCGAGATTGTTTCATTGAAAGCTGAATAGATTGACACGCCACACACCGAATGTGACAAGCTTGCGGCAGGACGCTAACACAGTAGTAGACACCGTCACTTGGTACTACACTATTATCAGATGCTACAAATAGATGGACTCAAATGCTCAGGATGTCCAAGTCAGGGTTGCACAAACCCAAAGTAGTTGGCAAAAGACAGTTACTCTCAATAAAGCCTGGGATTAGATTTTGTAAGGTGTTCTGACAGGTATATGGCCAACAATTAACGTCTTCACTGCTGTTGTTGGGTTCTGTACATCAAAAATAATTTTTGAATGGGCCGCCATTAACAGCTATGCGAGTCATAAATACATTTTAACTTTGCTGGCAGTGAATGAGTGAACATGTTCTTTTCCTGAACATGGGCAACTTTTCGTCAAATTACACTTTTTAAGTATTTAATACTATTTGGTTGGATATTATTAACAAGCTCCCTCTATGTCCATAAGGTGACACACTTTGGTTGCAAGTCATTCGCCTTACTTTTTGATGACATCGACCACAACATGTGCCCTGCCGACAAAGAGGTGTTTAGCTCTTTTGCACACGCTCAGGTGTCCATCACAAATGAAATCTACCAGTACCTTGGAGAGCCTGAAACCTTTTTGTTCTGTCCCACAGGTATAATCTTAACTATCAGCAATCTTATTCTTAGCTGCTGTAGCCTCATTATTGATGTGTTTTATCAATGTTGTCATTTGCAGAGTACTGTGGAACCTTTTGCTACCCCAATGTCTCGCAGTCTCCCTACCTCCACACAGTAGGAGAGAAGCTGTTGCCAGGCATCGACATTCTGTGGACAGGCATGTGTGACACATTTCCTCACAAGCATAATTAATGCTGCTTTTTGAAGTTGCCGCTCACATGGTTTTTCTGTTCACAGGACCTAAAGTGGTATCGAAAGACATCACAGTTGAGTCGATAGAGGAAGTGTCAAAGATTTTAAGAAGACCCCCTGTGATCTGGGACAACATTCATGCTAATGACTATGACCAGAAGAGGCTCTTCTTGGGTCCTTACAAGGGCCGCTCCACAGAACTCATCCCCAGACTGAAGGGAGTCCTCACTAATCCCAATTGCGAGTTTGAGTCCAATTTTGTTGCCATCCACACCCTGGCCACCTGGTATAAGTCTAACATGAACGGGGTGCGCAAGGATGTGGTCATGAGTAAGTATGTTCCATTTTTGGAAAATGTGTTTTCTTTGCAATGCACTCAAAGTGTTAAAACCTTCTTGTATTCTATCAGCGGATGGTGAGGACAGCACAGTTTCCATCCAGATTAAGTTGGAGAATGAGGGCAGTGATGAAGAACTGGAGACAGACATGCTGTACAGCCCGCAGCTGGCTCTGAAACTGGCTCTCACCGAGTGGCTTGGAGACTTTGTTGTGCCTCATCAATACAACAGTAAGAGGACTGGTCGGTCATTTATTGCTCTATCTCTTCTGTCGTAGCACCATTAGCAAAATGAATTGTCACCCCTAGGCCGACAGGTGCCTCAGAGTGGATCCAAAAGTGCAGTCATCGACGTGTCTGTCGTGACTCCTCCCACACTTTGCTCCGATACCACGGTGACGACTGTATTCCAACAGCCCATTATGTCGCCGGCTATGCCGCCTGAGCTACTGGAACCTCACCCCATGACAAAAACATCAGAGCAGGAAGAGGAGGTAGTGTTTTGCTTCATCTTCAAGGAGACATAATAGCGTACTTCCTCCAAAAGTTGCCTCCACTGTTCAAGGCTTGCACAAATTATTTACAGGGTGTGTTGTAGACTACTGTGTGGGGGGCTAATGGATAGAGGCCACTGGCGCCATTTGAATAAATAAATGCTTTCATCACTTGTATAAGGAAATATGGAATTGTAAATAAAAGGGGTGCCTTTCTTACATTGGGGGATTATGTTTAAATTGTGTTTATGGAGGTGGAGAAGAAGGATTCTGACGAAGAGCCCATGGAGATGGTGGTGGAGAAGCAGGATGAGCCAGACGCAGAGGCGGAAACATTGCCAAAACTTGAGGGCACAGTCTTGTCTGACAAGATGGCAGAAGATCTGAAACCCATGGATACAGACAAGGAGAGCCTGTCAGAGTGCAAGTCTTCTGAAGAGTCCATACAGGAGGATTCTGGGAGTGATGTTGCACCCATGCAGACGGACGATCAACTCAAACAGGTGCCACAGACAGATTCTAAACATTTCACAATTCTTATTATATAAAGTATATTGCTTAATGTAAACATCGAATATTTCCTTATCCTTTGGTTGTTTCGATCAGGACATGTTTGCGCCAGGTCCCAATGAGAAGCCACTGTTCAATGTGGAGCCGCTTTCCATTGAGGACCTGTGCCTCCTGGCGGAACTTTTCTACCTACCTTATGAGCATGGCCCCAAAGCCATGCAGATGTTGAAAGAGTTCAACTGGCTGAGAGCTAACAGCAGCGTCGTCAGCGTTAACCGCAAGATGAAAGAAGATGAAAAGGTCGGTTGATCAGATTTTTTTTTTTTTTTTTTTAAGTGGTGGCCTGGGTGGCTATGAGGTTGCTGATGCTGCAAAACAAAATGGTGGATATGCACTACTAATAGTGTCCATCAGGTGGTGCAACATCAGCTGGAGATTAAGTGGACTCATGTTACATGTTACTATTTTATCCTGCAGGTTGCAGAATGGCAGTTGAGAGCAGAGAAGTTTGAGGACATGTGCTGCTCGGTCATCCAGATGTTCACACGTCTTTCCAATTCGGCCAACCGTACCATCCTTTATGATCTCTATCCTTACATCTGGGACATCAAGAGCATCATTTCTATGGTCAAGTCCTTTGTCCAATGGCTAGGTGTGTATAATCAAAACCACACATCTCTTTTGTCTTAAGAAACAGGGTTCATTTATTCATAAATCCTCAGAAGGCCTATTTGGATTATTCACTCATACATGTATAACTGGGATGTGACTTATTCTCAGCATAGACTTCACTATTAGTTGATGGGAAATGGGGCCCAGGGCCAATCCGAAGGGGGCCTATTTTCAAAAATTTTAACAGTTAAATATTTTCAAAACCAAGGCAGCTAGTGACCTAAAACCAAAACAGACATCTTAGGCATGTATGAGTCTCCATGAGCAGCGGCATAAAAAAAAAATGCAAAATCATACGTTTATAAAATCCAGATTAATTATTTTTTATGGGAGTATAGCAAAATTTAAAATGGCTATAAAATCCTTAGATTTGATGCTGGATGAACAAAAATCACCAGAGATAATCATCTAGATTTTAATGCGCAACAGCGATATTTATCATATTTGACAAGTTTTTGACCGAAATAGCAACTTCATTTTTATATAAAGTGCTTTTTTTAACAGCAAATAAATCACACGATTTTCACACAATTAGAAAGATCTGAAATAAAAGATTCCAGCAAGTTAAAGGTACACCACTACAATATAGATGGTTTATTACAGAATGGATGAACCGTAACCCTAAGTACAGTAACTACCTACTACAATATTTAGCTTTATCTACTCCTGCCTGCTTGCATGCACTAAAAACTGACGATTTCGTCCTGTTTCCACTTAAATTTGGTGTTATAACAAAAGCTGTTGTGTATCGATACAAAATCCAACATGGTGGCCGGCACAAAACAAAGAGCTATTGAAGTTAAAATTTCTTGTTAATAAATGTGTAAATCCTGGAATTTTGACACATGAAAGTAAAACAGTCTAGCTTCTTGGTTAAAAGCAAAACAAACCCAAAAAAAACCAGACACTTATCATTCATTTTACGTAAATATTTCAACCTAAAGTTATGCGAATTTGCCATTATTTGCACAACGTTTTCAAAATGCACACATCATGCTATTTTATGTAAAAAAAAAAATTCCTCGACCAAATCCAGCCTGCTTTCATGAAGTAAAACCTGACGATTTCATCCTGTTTCCTCTTAAATTTGGCGCTAGAATGCAGTGTGCATTTGAGTTGTTGTCACAGTGAAAACTGCTCACACTATGCGTCTGTAAGAGATGTCCCTTAAACCAATAGTGAAGCCTATGTTCTCAGTCTTCTTCACCGATTGTATTTGTCATAAATGCTAACTCAACTAAAGGACCTGACCCGCCTGTATAGAGGATGTGTGTTGTTCATAATTTTTTGGTTGTAGTATTTTCAAGCTAACTTAAGAGGCAGCACAATAGCAGTCTTTTATTTAATACACTACATACACTTTTTTTTTTTTACTGACTAAATGCTGGTTGTGCCGATAGCGTCTCACTTTATGCTTGACAAATCCCAACCAAGTATAAGTGTCAAATGACCCATCAAGGGCTACTGCTGCTTGCTGTGTATCCAGTATCGGCATGACTGCACACCCCACACGGAGCCACTCGCTTCCATCTATCTTTTTGAGGATAGACACCTTTGGGGCATCCTCTTCCTCTACGCCCTAGCGCGCATGCGAGCTTGGACAGCAAGTTGATTCACTAACTGTGGAAGGCCATTCTGGTGCAGAACAAAGACATACATAAATAGATTTTTAAATTGCCCTCACAAAGGAGGCTTGTATATGTCATTTATAAGTCTGGATCAGGGTGAATTCCACAACCTTGCAAAAGAAAATACTTGATTTACAAAGTGATATTTATGTAACTCGCTTTATAGATTTCAACGGGAAACGTGTTCATTACAGAGAGGTTAGTTGTTTAAATTTATTATGTCTATATAGAAGAGTACAATATCGAGCCATATCCGGCCTTACTACAAAGTATGAGTGCTCGCGATGGCAGCTGTTACTTGTGAGCGGTTTTTCGATTACAAACTAGAAATTACACGTCTAGAAGAATCTAAAATCGACGTTAACATTTTAAGGACAATGCTATTTTCCTATATGGTAAATTGATATTTTACAGCTCAGCTCAGCTTGTGAGCGTCACATGACCAATGTCAAAAAAACTTGATTTGTCATAACCTGGGCCCTGAGCAACTCAGATGTCATTTACAGCTAATGACTATATGGTCACTTTCTGAAATGGATGAAACCAGGTTGATTTAGCAGATTCATTTGTAATTGATAAGCGCAAGATTAATCAGAATTCTGTGAGGAGACCTGTGGGGGCACATAGATGGTATGATGGTTTAAAAAAAATTTTTTTTAGGTTGTCTACCCTTTTGAAAATGAATCAGCGGTGCACTTGTACATGGTCATGTTTTAAAGTCCCTCCCTTACATCCGCTAACAACCCTGCTAAATTAGCTCTTATCTGATATTTAAAGCTTTTTTTTGTCAGTTGAGGTTCGTCAAATATTATGCGACCTTGACAGAAATGACTAAATCATATTCCTTTTCAGACGAGGCTTGGGCAACATGTTTGGGAATTTCAGAAACAGCACCGAACCCCTTTTTTTAGCATATGGCTGGTTGAACAGCATTTATTCAAATTGGTAACAAAGTGGGGGTTGAAACCACTGTGCTAGGAAGTACAATTTTTGTCTACACTTGACTATGTCAGGTGTCCACCCTGTTTCAGTTGAGTAACACTGATTGGCATGTATGTGAATGTGCGTTGTCACAAAATTGAAGCACCAGCATGGCCTCGAGGTTACTCTTTGTAACCTAATTTCATTTCCAGGTTTCTGTCCTATATGGTAAAGCTGCGGATTCCCAATACACAGCAGGCAGCAAACCCACTCTAGCAACACCACAATTTGAAGGCTTTGCACCTTCATCAAACTGCTGTGTTTGTGGTACAGAACAGTATAATCATATCATTATCAAATTTTCATGTTTAATAACTGTGTTGTCATGTTGCACAATTGGCTCCTCATCTTGTCGTCATGCCGCAAGCTGTGCAGCCGGCACTTAGTCGCAACCTCCTTGCTTTTTGTCCTGAATGCAACTACTAATAATGATTTTCTACTGTTTTCTCCCTTCACTATGTCCAGATGGAAGAATCCACAGTACAAGTTTCTACTGCTATTGGATCGACAGTGGCCGATGTATGTGCAGTGCAGGCGATACGGATTCATGCCTTTTTCTTAAATGCGACTGATAACTGTGATAGATTATTGGAGGAAAGGAGGCTGCGCCCCCACTCCCCCCATGAAGTCACATTTTTGCGCAGCGATTTTTGAGCTTTGAGTGTTAACTCCCAAATGTTCTCTTTTTTCTGGCAGCTTCTTTAACTTTTTTGTTGCTTTTGTTTCTGTCAGTTGGTGTGTAGAAGTGGCTCAGACCAGCCTGATGCACCTAATCAAGGGAATTTACCATTTGCTTCTAAAGTTAGATCCAACTCATGCACCTGTGTGGTTCTGATCTTTATGCTTTGTCATATTGGACCATGCAAAAGCTCCATGATGTTTCTATATTTGTGTTATGGGGGTGAAAGCTGGAGATGCTTTTTCTTCATTGTGGGACTCTGAATTGTATCAGGTTGAAGCAATGTGAGCATTTCTCCCCGCGGGTGCATCTGTTTGCTGTGTCTGAGGCACCATGGTACATTTCGTAAAGCCTTGTTCGGGGTCATGAAGGCTCCCTTCACTTGTCTGGTCACATGACAAGGCTACTCTTTAAACTGCTCGCAAACATTGCAACAGGGTCCTCACGGTTCCTGGTGTTTACATGCTGTTGCTCTGTTACAGTTCATATTTGGTCTGCCAGTTTTGGTTAATTGTTTAGGAACGGTAAGCAGACAAGAAAGGCGCTATAGTCCATTACGCCTTTGTGGGTTAGTCAGTCATGTTACAAGGCGGATAAGAATGTGACTTCACACCGGGCGCTGAGGGGTGACGGCAGTTGAAGCTTACAAAATGTACAATACAATACACTGTTCAGTTAAGAGTGTCATGGCAAGGAAAGGGTAGCTTTGTTTATATTTTAGGGAGCGTGCAGTGTATATTCCATTGCATTGAAGTTGTGTAGGTTTGCACAATGGTTTGACTTGGAGTTGATACTGCTCTTAGCATATTCATATCAGCCTTAGTTGCGCACGCCACGCCCCTTTTCATCCTGAAAATCAGAAACAGGCGCTTTTGTTGATTGTCAATGCTTGAATTCTGAATTAATTGTGCTTTTAGATCACCGGCCTTCCTTCCTCCTCACAATTTCGCCTTGTGTGCGAGAGCCGATGCTTTGGTAACACTCTCCGCTTGGCTCTCCTCCTAACAGGGTGTCGTAGTCAGTCCTCAGCACAATTTCCTAAAGGAGACCAAGAACCCTGGGCCTTTAGGGGAGGTCTAGCAGGAGAGTTCCAGGTATCTAATGCACCAAATTTGAAAAGAAAATTTTGTAAACAAAGACAACGGCCAGTGTGTTCAGGCATGAAGGGATTTGGTCTGTCAAAGGTGAGCTGATTATGAAACAGGTTAGAATTCAACCCCCTTGAGCTTACAGTTCGAATTTTTATCCATTTGGATTTCTTTCAGCAACTGCCCAAGGAGATGCTGCTCTTCCCTTAGCGCAGGCAGCGCATGCGAGCGCAGCAAGCGTTTTCGTTTTTTACTTTTTATTTTCATGACATCTTATTTTTTTGCAGGAAGCGCACAAATTCCCACGCCAGTTCTTTGCGAGCGCCCGCGCAGCCACTGCAGCGCAAGCGTGTTCGCATGCAGATTTCCGATGGGTGGGGGAGAAAACTCCAGGATAAAACCTAACTGTCTAAACTAAAGCAACAGCCCCATCCTTAGACAGGAATGGAACGCTCAGCGGCAACTGTCATACAATTGACTGACTCATCTAGCTCGTATTTGACATGGTTTTCCCCCTGGAGTTCTCTCGGCGTACGCATCATTATTTTTTTCTCAACAGGAGGGTTGCGCAGCTAAATATTGCAATGACTCAAGGGAAGGGAGCATCTCCTTCAGCAAGTCAAACTTCGGTCAGACCAAATACCTCCTTTTCTTTGTTTTGCTGTATATGTGAAGCAAACACGTGTACTTGTTTGTCGCGCTGTGCTCCAAAAGTAATAATGACATTGTGCTGATAATTGCTCCAGTGACCCACTGTCATATCAACAAGGAATGGAAGTTACTTTTTTTTTTTTTCTTAGATTATGTTGAGATTTTTTTTTTAACATCTTAATATGTCTTTGGTTCTTAATCTTCCACATCCTCTTGGTTTAACAGTGGTTTCAGTGTAGCAAATCCAAAGCAAGGTGGTTGGCCAAAGCACCAAGGCCTCTGTCTCGCATTGATTTGCGGAAATTGAGCCAGTTTCTTTTGACATCCACAGAGATTATTGCCAATAGATGGGGCAAACGATCTTTTCTACCAGCCTCCGCCCTCCCTGCCTACCTCTAAAATCTATTCAATAAGGCCCTACTTCTCCAAAGATGAGGTGAGATTTTTTAAAATTGTATGCATGCAAAAGATGTATTCTCTGCCTGACTACCACCCTGAAAAGTTACACACACGTGTTTCACTCCCTCTTTTTTGTTTTCTTCAGGCTTCTGTGTATAAAATCTGTAAAGAAATGTACTATGAAGGAATGGAGGATGCACCTTCCTTGGAGCAGGATTCTGACCTTATTGGTGACAAGTAAGATTAATTTATTTTTGATACCCTATATAATTGAATTGGGCGGGACACTAAATATTTATTAAAATAAATATTACCATCCTTCCATTACCATAACCACTTATCCTTATGAAGGTCATGGCGCTGGTGTGTCTCCCAGCTGTTTTGGGGAAGAGGTTGGGTACACCATAAACTAGTTGCCAGCGAGTGTCTGCGCACACAAACATGAACAACCGTACACACTCACAAACACACCTAATGACATATTATGGTATCCAATACATCTACCATACATGTCTGGAATGTGGGCGAAAACTTAGCAGGCACATGGAGAACACGCAAACTCCATACAAGAAAACCAGAGCTGGCAGCGAACTAAAAACCTTCTCGCTGTCAAGAAGACATGCTAACTGCCATCGTGCCACCTTAAATATTCATTTCATTTCATTAATATTTTTTGCTCAAAGAATGTCTTAGAATAATTGTCAAGTGAAGCATTTTGTGCAAAAAACACACAAAAAAAAATTCTCATGCTGAACTACCGTGAATTTTGGACTACAATGTGGTACTTTTTTCCCCACACTTTGAACCCTGCAGCTTATCTACAGGGTTTTTTTTTTTTTTTTTTTTTTTACTAGCAGTCTCTTGGTAAACAAAGGGAGACACATGACGACCCTACCGAGGTACTGTGTTCCTTCTGCTTTTTTTAATATATATTTTTTGGCAGTTATGAAACCCTTATAATTGTACTGCTGGCCGTGGTCAAACACAGGTGTCCGGAGTTGCCCTCGGCTAACATACCTCACAGATCGACCTAGAGCAGAGTCCGTAGCTCAACAAACTAAATGATACAGAGAAAGCAGGATTTCTTTGTCAGCAATTTATTACAACAGCACTCTTAATAACATCTGCTCAACAACTTCTCTCGCTGTGCGGGCACGCCTCATACACTCTTCACACACTTTCACTGTGTTACATACAGACAGTACTACTGTAATTAAAATTCAGCATTGCCTTCTCAGTGGCAAAGAGTCTTGTGGGGTGGCAGAGGAGATGCTCTCACTTGACTTGTTGAGATGCATTAGGTTGAGATTTACTGGGAGACTGCTGCTAGAGGTATTGGCGAGACAGTCAGTCAGTCAGTCAGTCAGCCAGCCAGCTAACGGGCACTCCTGCAGGACGTGTGATTGGCCTCCAACGCATTTTGTAGGAGTGCCGCTGGCATCATCAACTGGTTTTTGTTGCCTTTGTTTGAAACCTTCGCAATGCGTCTTTGCACAATACCCCCCCCCCCCATTTTTTTTTTTTTTCTTTTCATCGTGAAGCACTGAGGGTGTGAAGGATGAGGCATGAAGTGGCAAGGGAACACTACTGATATTGAGTTTGAACTGATACTTTACCTCCCACCAGGGGCCACTCTCCACCAGTAAATGCACCAGGCATGTTACTTTTTTGTGCAGTATTCTAACAATTAGAATGTGCTGGTGTTATGTTGAAAGCAGATTGGTGCTTCTCTTATTTCTAAAGTTGCAGTTATGTTCAGTCTGTTGAAGGTGTTGCTGCTCTCATTTCTAAACATATAGGCATGATCAGTTTGTGTTGAAGGAATGATGTCGCTGTAACCGGGCAATTTGAAAAAAGGTTTTTCATAAAACATTTTTGTAAAACTTGGATGTACCATTTTTCTTCATTAAGAAGGTATATGTATAGGTGCCGCCTATACATGATAAAAGTTACATTTCTGTTCAATTTTTGTTTGTGCGGTTATAATCAGGTGCGATTTATAGTCCGAAAAATATGGTCTATACTGTATGAACTTCACACCAATTTGATCGGCTTGGTCATATTTGGCTGATTTGCCGTTTCATGCAAAATCTGTGATTGGCTGTGGTTTTATAATTTGCCAAGCGATCAATCGTGTCATTCCTAATCACTTTAGGAAATGTGCCCAAGTGCACCGCTTCTTGTAACTATCGGAAGCCTAATGGTTTTGAACCATTGCTGACTAGTATTTGGAATTACAGCTCAACTAAGGCCCCAGTTGCAGTTAAGAACACCTTCAATGCATGATGCTACTCTTCTGTAGGGGTATGGTGTTGTTTTGCTGAGGAGGAGAGTTGTTTGCAACAAACATACGTTTTTGAGTTTGACAAACAGTTCAACCCTTTTTTTTTTCTTTTATATCACAAAAGCCTGTTATTTCAACAGAGCTGTGTAGACTCTCCGTTTCCAGTGTTAAAATAAGTCAATGATTGCATACATTTTCCATCATTACTTTGCGATTCTTTAAACGTTTTGTGACATGTTATGACAGGTTGGTCGGAGGTCTTCTGTCTCTGAGCCCGGACTACGGCTTTGTGCTGGAGGATGATGAAGGAATCTGCGGCTATGCTCTGGGCACCGTGGACGTCAAGCCTTTTATCAAGAAATGTGAAATGAGCTGGATTCCTTTCATGCAAGAGAAGTACCACAAACCTGATGGTCAAAAGGACCTCACGGAGGCTGAGGTAAATTTTTGTTCTCCCCTCTTTGATGTCAACATGCTTATGTGATTTTCAGCGGCTCACTTTTCTCCCTGTTTCTTTGTAGAAGATGATTTTGAGTTTCCACGAAGAAGAGGAGGGTCTTCCGGAATCTTTCCTGTCCAACTTCCCTTCCCTCATCAAGGTTGATATTCATGCAAAGGTCACTGATCCCAGTGTGGCTAAAAGCATGATGGGATGTCTCTTATCTTCTCTCAAAGCCAACGGTAGGTAACTGCCATGATCACCACTCCTGCTACTGCTTGAACTAATTACAAAAGTAGCAATATTGCACCAAGCAACACTTACACAATATGCCTTTATCCCTTACCATTATCAAGCTACAACCTTTTGAAATAGTGATATAAAAACCTATTGAGAAAAAAAAACTCTGGTATCTAAAGGGTTAAGAGTAAATAAATACCCAGTTCTCCACCCTTTTTTCTTGCGGGGGTCACTGAGTAGTGTCCAGCAAGTTTAGTAGCGTTGACGGATATTCCACTGTGCAACTTTGTTTTTGTGTGTAACATGTGTAATCCGAAGGCGCAACTCATCAACTTGTTCGCCAATGACTGTGCCTTAGCAAGGAAAATGTTGTTAGCTTTAGTCTAGCGTTCACCTGTCTCAAACCGGCCTGCCTAACGTGGAAATTAAATAAAAAATATATATTTAAGCGACACTGGCGGGAATACACCGTCCACTAGTTCGCATAATCAACATTGTTGAAAACGTCAACTATTCGTCACTGCCCTACAGAGAATTTTAATTGCTCGGAACCAGGACTACCATTCGGATCCATCTGGAATCATCAGTTTTAAAAATATTGGTGCCAAACTTTTTTTTTTTTTTTTTTTTTTAATGTTAGCTGCGCAGAAGAAGCGCAGTGAGCCAAAGGCTGAGATGACCAACTTCAAAGTGAACACACCCAATTTTACAGTTGTCAATCCTATATAAGTGCTTCGCAATTATATTTTCTCAATTCTGCACTCTAAAAGGCAGAAGCAGCTTGGAAAAAAACATAAGCCCAATAGCGGGATGTGGTGGAAAATTTTGAAATTATTCTGAGGGAAGGAGAACCAAGTTTATTTTCTCTATGTGTGTTGTTGCTGTCGTGACACATAATGCCATGGCTAAATACCACAACTTTACTCGTCCTTTCCACCTTAAATGTAACAGATTGAAAATATTGTGGCTCCTGTATGACAGCTATTCAACCTTCAATTGTGGTACTTCCATAACCTTAAGCGCACCCGCTGTGTGATGTCACGGTGTCTTCTGTGCATGCGGGACACTTTTCAGCTGTTTGGCATTCACACACAGGTCACACACAGATCGTTTATTTAGAAATGTGAAGGACCTCACGAAAAAAAAATTGGATTTCACAAAAACATGTTAATTGAGCATTAAAGGGACATTGTATAAGATTTAGACCGTTTTTAATTATAAAGGAATAAATTAAATGATTATACATTTCAAAAGCTGTGCTATTAACGACCAACAGCATGTTTTAAACATAATTGTAGGTCTAGTTATCATTAATTAATATTACATGGGGGGTGGCACTCCTCTGGAGGCTGCCATGTCTGTTATAGCAACGAACCATGGTTAATGCAGCATCTCCTGCTGTCCGTAATAAAAAAAAATGGTCTAAATCTTACACATTGTCCCTTAAAGCCCGTCAGTGTGAACCTAGCCTAAATGTGGGCTTTATTTTATATTTGTTCAGAAGAACGATGGGGGAGGAATTACTTTTTAATAAGTAAATTAATTACTGATGTTTCACATAATTACAATAAATAGTCCATCAAGTCACCTAGATTTACAGTTCTTAATCAAAATGACGAGCCTTCTGGCTTCCATTCTAGTGGTTATGTAAATTAATCAAAATAAAGAGTAGCATTTGTGGTCCAATCCATACACAGTTTTTATTAAAAATGACACTTAAAAGTCAAAACATCATAAATTTAAAAAAAAAAAATCACACGCACACAATTTCTCCATGTCATTCTGCTTCGCAAAGCAGACTGGAGTGGATCCTGACAATTATTTGCATGTCTTTAGATTGAAGCAGAAATCATTGTACATCAAATCATTTTGAAGCAAGAATTGCTTTGGCTTGAAAATCGATTCTGAAATCGTTGGACCAGAAAGCTGAATGTATTCAAATGGTGAGACAGTTAGTGATTCCCACCCCTAATGTTCATGTGCCTTTTGTCTCTCATATTCAGGCTCCCAAGGTGCTTTCTGTAAAGTACGCCAGACTGACAAGAGAATGTTGGACTTCTATAGTAAGCTGGGATGCTTTGAGGTGGCCAAGATGGAGGGCTTTCCCAAAGATGTCATCATAATGGGGCGAAGCTTATGAGGCAGTGTTAAAAATCACAGACTGAGCAAGAGAGGGAAATCACAGAACCTTCATGACGAGATACAACTTCCATGATGGTCTAAGAGCTATAGGACTGCCCGTGCTTACAAAGACACCTGTTTTTTGTTTTTAGCACTGCTGATAGCAAGCCAACAAGGCCCAGCATAGATGAGTGGCAGTGCCCTTGTTCTGTCTGGACACCCAAAACTCACACACCACCAGGAGGCAGGAAGTGACCCCCCGACCTCCCCCAAAGTGTCTGCATCACAAATACATAGAGCGGTCAAATTAGGGCAGCATGTATGCTCAGACGTAATTCATAAAAAAATTTTGCTGCGTCATCAAGGTTGCCAATTTTGTTCCACAGTTGACTGTGCTCCACACAGACTGTTACTGTGCATGAACGTTGAACTTAGTGGACACACGTGCACAATTTGAACTCGTGAGATCACCGAGTTTTAAGGTCGTCTTCTTTCAAGGCAATAGTATTTTTTTTTTTCACTGCTCTACTTTTTTCCTTGGTGAACATTTTTGCCTTTTGGTTCTTTGCCTTTGTGTGTTTAGGTTTCTTACACAGACCTCAGTGTCTTCTGTTACCGCCTTCTAAAGCTGATACATTCAAGAAGACTGGTGATTTCAGAAATTGTATAAAAAGACCTCAATTTAAGCAAAATGCCACATTAGTTTATGTTGTGAAATTCTTTTCATTTTTACCCATTCCCCATCCGGTTGTTTACTGAAACAAGTGGTGGGGAACTTTTTTCCCCCATGAGGGTCCAGTTCACTTTTCAATCAAGTTGTCTCTTAAGGAAAGAACACAATGCAACAAAAAAGGCAAATGTTGTATGTATATATGTGGCGGCACGGTGGGCAGGATCCAAAGCTGTATATTTTCCCAACCCTTGTTCTTAAGTAACAAATATACTACAGGACCAAAAATATGTTGGGGTGGGGGCATAATGCGCAGTGCGTTAAGTCACAAAATTGGTGTGAAAGTCAGACTTTTTCTTGGCAGAAGATTATTTCACTCTGAAATGATCCTCCTCCTTTCTGATTGGCCACCTTCTAAACACTATCGCTTTAGCGTGAACGTCTTTGCTGCTCAGCTCCAGTTATTCCATCCTGTTCACCAAAGTGGCGCTTTAGGTTTTTTTCTTTACTGTATTTCATGTAGAATATTTTGCCTTTTGATGTTTGACACATTTACTGTAATAACCTATATAGTTAATAGACAAGCACTTTGGGAAAAACAAAAAGAAAAATACAACATGATCAGTTGATCTTCATTCAGCCTGTCGTGGTGGTGTTATTTGGGATAGCCTCATTTCAAGGCGCACATTGATGAGGAAGACGCATGCCATTCACCTTTGTGAGCGTGACACTGTAGACATTAAGTGTTATCACTTTGTAATCCTTAACTTAGATGGTGTCTAGCATTCAGTTTGGCCTGAAGGAAAAATGTTCCTACTGGTTCCTTTCCACTTGAGGTACTCCTTGAAACTAATTTCTGAAGTGAACATAAGAGCATTTTCATGCCTGTCACGATGTTCTCTTTCACATTGATGAGCTGTGACTTGAGTGAAAGGGCTCGTTCACATGTACATAAATGCAAGTTTAGGGGAAGTTTACATGTAAAATTTGTATGATTCATAAAGTTGAAAATTAATAAAACCTTATAAATCATCGTAAGTTATGCGTCTTAGTGTCTCAAAGGTATTTTGGTCCATCAATCTTCAATTTTAATTTTCCTTTATTTTTTCCTTTAAATGCAACAACAAAGGGACATTGTGTAAGATTCAGACCATTTTTCATTAAAAAGGAATAAATGATTTTAAATTTTAAAAACTTGCAAATGAATGTGTTTTTAACGACTAAACGTTTTAAATTTAATTGTAGTTCTAGCTGTCGTTGAATTATATTACCCGGGGTGTGGCACCTCTCCGGAGGCTGCCATGTTTTTTTATAGCTACTGACAATGGTAAATGCGGCACCTGCAGCACCTCCCGGTGTCCGTAATGGAAAACGCCATAAATCTTACACAGTGTCTCCTTAACATAGACTAGAATGCCATCATTCATTCATATTGGTCCATATTAAATATTAACAATAAACAGATAAAACACACGATAAAACGATTAGTTTCATAGAGTGGACTTGTACTTTTTTTTAGTGTTGTTTTTGTTTTGTTATCCAGAGAGTTAAAAAAAAATTAGTCCTAATTGTTTCGCTTCAGCCACAAATGTTTTTGTAACTACATTTTGACCTTTTTGCAATCGTGTATTCATATTCCCACACTTAGATCAGTGACTTACTGTAAATTCCACACAAATTAAGATGTTAGGACTCAGGACACACAAAAGTTAACATTAGCATTATTGGTGAAAAATTATTATAACGTAGTTTTTCTACATACGACTGTGGTTTTTTCCCTTTATTTTTTATTCTGACAGTCCAGGCGCTGACATGAAACCTGTCGCGGGTAATGACGTCAGATATACGCTATAATCTTGCGACAGGGTTTCCTTTTTTTTTGAGCAAGTGCACGTTACATTTGGCTCAACTTGTCAACGACAATCATCTGCGGCGCTTTCCACCCGACAAAATGTCTTTCACCGACGAAGAATCCTTAAATGCCGGATTGGCGGGTCAAACAAAGATGGAAAGCTTCTTGTTCAGTGAGACGTTTAAAGCGGTTTAAAATAAACTAAACTAAAAAAACAACAACAACAACAAGCGTTTGCTAGCTTAACTCCTGGCGCACACGTGGGCTTGGAAAACGCGCATGGCTCCGAATGTTATACCGTTATATCTGTACGTGTTATTGCCACGAATCGATGTTGTGACACTTTGTATTATATTACTTCGTGTGTTTCGTAGGCTGCGAACTCTCCTCCAAAGTTCCTTTCTACTGCTTCCAGGGAGACGAGGACGACGACCTAGAGCACTTCATTGAGTTCAGAACGGTAGAGCAGCGACCTTATAACAGGTAAAGATGTTTGGCCATAAAATATTATATGATCATCTTGTGGTCGTACAGGTATGTCTGGGGGAAGATGCACAGGAGGAGAATAACGTGGTGGAGGTGACAGCCATGAATCACCAAGGAAAGACAGTTTCAGTGCCCGTCGCAAACCTTCACATCGGCTGCCTTCCAATGGTAATGTGGTGTTTTGCAAACTTTACACTAAGTACTACCTCCAAAATATTCAGGGTATCTATCCAGTTTACACTTTAAGTAGTGTCATGGGCCTTAGGGCTAATTAAAAAAAAAGGCATAGACTTTATTCCCAAACGGAATCTGTATCACTCTGAGCTACTGTAATATTATACAATCTTCAATCTTTGCACTTATTTACAGGGGTGCACATATTTTTTTTTTTGGGGGGGGGGATACTTGCATAAATACCAAGACATAGTACAGTGGGCCCCCGTGTTATGATGTTGGGGTCGTAAGGCAAATTCACCGCATGACGGGCAATTCAAACCTATGTTAAATAGCTAATGTGTTTAGAACCCCAGGTAAAAATATCAAAATGTATACATACATAATAAAAATTGGTACCAAAATAGTATAGTACGACATATATATAACATACATGTATACAATCAGCATCATAGATAAAAAATATAGAAAGGATTTATTTACCTTCGAGTGCCGCTTGTTTTGCCCATATTCCCTGGTAAGGGTTATCTCCAATATCATTTCCATATAAATCATCTCCTTACTTCTCTCTTTAACATCACTAGCAATCTTGGGACCCCTGAGTAACCCTTTCAACTTTGAATTAAGCAGTAAAATGCACTATAAATACGGTTTTCTAACCACTCACGATCCAACAAAACTTTACCGTTCTGCCATTTTGAAATGAGTAAGGCCAACCAATAGCAGACTACCATCTCCGTGAGGAGCTGCCGATCAATAGCAGACCAGAATTGTAGTGACGCGTTGCAGGGACGGCAACTGAAAATAAGTGTAATTACCTTAAAACACCTGCAGATGGAGATGAAACAACACAAATACAGCCAAGCTCCTAGGGTCATGACAGTTGTTTTGGGCGCAAACCCAGGAAAATGTCATAAAGAGGGGATGAAAAAACTCAGTATTCCACGTTGCAACATGAAAATAACGTAAGTCAGGGACATTGTAACATGGGGGTCCACTGTATTGCGATTTGTACCGCCAGCGAGTGTGCCGGATAGCCAGCATGTATTTTCCTCTAAAGCTAGCCCTCACAAAATAAAAGCTTATTATTAAAATATTCATTAAGAAAATCAGTTGTATATTTTGAACTGGGCAGCAAAATGCAAAAACATGTTAAAAGATTAAAACTTTGCAAATTAATTTGGCATTATTTTTTTAATCCATTGAAAATGAATAAAGTATATATATTTTGAAACTCTTATTTTGGAAGGCTCGGCCTTCGAAATGGAACACCAGTGACTGTGGCCACAAACGACTCATGATGACTAAAGCCAAAGTTGTGACAGACTCTGACAAACGAGCATCTGTTTAGCTATGGAGAAAAATCGCTGGAAACTATTCATTCAAAGTTTGTTTTTTTTGTGCAGCAAAGGAGATTTCTGTGCATTTTTGCAACCTGTTCTTACCATGCTATTAGGTTTGGTTATAACAGTTTCAATATTATTATTGACACAAATAAGATTGGAAAAGTCTGATGAAAGGCACGTGGGGGATAACCGTATTGGCAATGTTATGCATTTTGAATGTCAGTGACTTAAAACCGCCCCAAATCGGTCAAAACCGGTAAGTCCCAAAGCAGCGTGCAGCGGGAACCTTCGCTGGTTGTGTATCGTACTTGAGTCATCTTTGGCTGCAGCAGCCAATCACATTGTCTAATTCCTGGTTTGCCCTGTACCACTGTAAGTTTGCTCCTGCCGCTAACTACCGTGGGTAATGTGGCTAACATGTTAAATGTTACTTTCAAGGAGCGTTTGCGAGCAGTCTATCTAAGCTAAAAGTGTGGGTCGGGAAGGCGAACTAATCGAACTTTTTTCCTCGTCGAAAGAAAGTTGGCTGTCTGGAAAGTTTTCGGCTTGCGAAAATGAGCAGGCGACGGTGTGGGTAAGCTAAGAGCTTGCAGTGTGCGTGTCAGAGAGTGAGAGAAAACGCGAGCGAGACTGATAAACAGAGCGAGTGTTTGTGTGAGGCTTTGAGTGCGTGAGGGGGAAATATACTCTTTTCGACATGAAATGACAGATTCCACATTGTACTATTGATTCATATGCATGGTAGTTGAATGATTTGAAATAAACTTCCATCACTCGATGGGAATTAATTTTGTTAATATTGTTGTGCATTTATACTTGTTTTTAATAATATTACTGTGCATTTATTCTTATTTTATACTAAGTGCCCATATCTCAGTTAAAATTTGATGTATACAATCAGAAAGAATTCATCTATACTTTCATAGGTGAACAGAACTTGTTTTATGATTTTATTTACATATTTTAATTCAGCATGGTAAATGTTTGTTAAAAACATATTTTTTTTTGTAATGTAGGAAAATTCCTTTTTAGGAAATAAGATTATAAAATGATATATTTTAGAGCTTTGATTTAATATTTTTGCTCAAGGTTATCATAAAGTCTGATATGATCCCATGCCTCGTCTGTCTCCTGTTGACATTCTGAGTCAGTAGAGCTTCTTGAACTTAAATTTCCTCTTAAGTAAATGAATGTTGTTGGCTGTTATTGTTCAAGATGTACTTTTTTTATTACACATTTTGTGTCCATTTGTTCAGGTGAGCTTGGGCGACTTTGAGTTAAAAGCACCGGTGACTGTCCGTTTGAAAGCTGGCTCAGGACCAGTGACCGTTAGCGGCCTGCACCTCATCGGTAAGGTTACTTTTTGTTTGTTTGTTTTTTCATTCAAAGAAAACACACATTTAGTAATTCACATGCCTGAAATCCCTTTTACAAACGACCTCATGAGAAAACAATCGCTGGCATGATATATTCTACTGGCTATACTGAACTTCTATTGAATAATTTACTATGCACTATTTCAGTCAAGTTTTACAGGGAAAGTGATGTTTGAAGCGTTACAGTAATTTTAAGGAGTCCAGTTCAAACACGCCTTTTGTTTGTAGATGTTTTTGTCTGAAACTTGTGAGATAATCAAAGAAGGGGTTCTTCGAGTAGGGGAAGAAATTAAAGGATTCATTTTAGTGACAGACATTGGCACCAGAACGTCGAAAAGTTGATAGAAAATTTTGCCTTTCTGAGTAACATTTTTCTATTAATATCCAAAATGTAATGTATCGCCGCTTTTTTTTTTTTTGCCAAGCTTGTGCAAGCAGGCACGATTTGCTGTACCTTTGGTACAACTGAATGTCTCCATGAGAGCCGTTTCCTGCCTGTTTTCAATAGCCCCGTCTCCACGATGTTATCTTACTTGACTCAACAAAATCACTGTTGTCTCTGAGAAATCTACCCGGCTCTCCTTTACCCTACTCAATTTTTCTGCTACCCGTTGTTGCATTGTGGTTCCAAAAGAAGTAGCCTTGTTACTTGTAAATACTCTGGAGGCCACTGATTGGTCTCAGATAGATTCAAATACTTGCCACAGAAAACAAGACGTGTAAAACGGCCACCATTAACGACTATCGAGGAAGAGAGGAAAAATAATGAGAAGGCTTTTGCTTCCATGACCTACCGTTGATGCAGTATTCCAAAACCGCCACAATCCAAGCACCAAGTACAATAATCCTTCGGCACGCTCCACTGTTTTTTGTTATTGCATACAGTGCGCGCTTGCTACAATCGCCGGTAACATAACCCCACTGGCAAGGTGAGGAAAGCTTCCCGGGGAGGGGCGGTGGATATGCAATGTCCTTTGGTGTCGAGCAGTGCAGAGTAGTGCGGGGGAGAGTGGTGCAGGGTAGAAATCTTAACATTCTATAAGCCAGGTGAGTGCTCTCGCTTGGCTCTGTTTTTGTCTTGAAAGCCCAGCTGGTCCTGCCGTACAGCTCCGGGTCTCCGCAGACCGACTGTATTTTCTTTCCTGCCGCCTTTGTGAGACGTTCCCTAAGCTGAATCGACAAAAGTTACGATTATTTACCTTCGGCAGACAGGCGAAATTTCCCATCGCTTTCAGAGTTAGGTGGCTCCATACGCGTCTTTTGCATTGCTTACTTTCTACCTTGAGTGATATCACATAAAAGGCTCTGTGAAAGTAGCATACGCACACGTTAGCCACATAACCCAAGTTACTGTAGTTAGCTGCAGTTGCAAACTTAAGCTGAACTGTTACTGAAGCCGACAAATCAGGAAAGGGGAAGAATCTGATTGGCTGCAGTAGCATAGGAGGACCTGTGGATGAAACACAATGAGAGCTGCACACTGCAGTTGCCCCTTAAGGCATATGACGCGGGAGAGAAAAAAACGTAACAATATTGGCGGATGTTTTAAAAAATCTTGACTTTTAAAATTGCAGTATAATACCAATCTGGTTCTCGCCCATGCCTGAACCAAAGTATATACTGTACCATGGTAGCTGTTTGCAGAACAGGCCTGCAGGCTACTCAGGCGATTCTTTAGGGCTCCCTGTTGCGCAGGTCCCACGTTTGCAAATTTGCCAAAGAAAAAATATAACAGCGATTTGCTTGCATTCAGCTTCAGAGGTGGAAGAATCAGAAATGGAGGAAGACGACGAGGACGACGATGAGGATGAGGATGAAGATGAGGAAGACGATGACGACAGCTTGGAGGAGGACGACATAAGCCCTATCAAACCAGCAAAGAAGAAGAGCAAGCAGCAGCTGCATTAGTTGCGCATGTTCGCCCCCCTCGTGATTCGTTTCAGCAAAAAATTCATGAACACTGTTTACCACATTGGCACTTGACTTCCCAAACACATCAGCAACTAAAATACTGCTCGGATGAATCACACGCAGTCTATGAATCGCTATTCACAGCACATGACTGAACTGTGGATGTGAGCCGTTTTGCAATAAAATGTTACCGTTTGATTTCCTTGTATATACTGTACTTGTTAGTAATATGCCACCTCTAATTAGCATACGTGCCTGTTGTACGAGTAAAAGTGTGTGTTCTCTTTTTTTTCCAGTTAACAGGATTCATGATCAGCGTGACCTGAGTCATAAACACATTTTGTAGTTTGAAAACGTTTTCTACTTAATGTCAAACAATAAAGGATTGTGTTCATAATGAATGAATCGGAAAGCATTTTGTCATCCTAACCTGAAATAATAGCTGCTGCCTTTACTATAACTTTTAATTGAATTTGGATTACTTTGCTGTAATGTTTACATAAATTGACACATTTTCTTCACTTTAAATTCTGTGTTTTGGTTGAATGCAACGGTACAATTAATGTACCAAAGAATCTTGCCACAGTCTCCAAAAAAAAGTATCAAGGAGGTGAATGTGTCTTTAAAAAATCAAAAAAGGCAAAAAAAAAAAGGCAAGAATAAACATAAAGGAAATGTGTTTCAGTGAAAAGTATTCATATTTAAAAAAAAATAACAATTTCGAAATTTGTTATTGCTTGCTGACAAGGCGATGAAGCCAGCAAAGCTAAAGTGGCATTTTATTTTATAATCCTGTTTTTGAATAAAGGATTGGCAGCAACCTGTTCGGGGGAAATTGGGTTTGTTATAAGGAGGCGAGCAATTTGAAATTTTTATTTTCTAAACTTTATATATACAACTTGATATTTCGTTGGAAATTGTGAATTAAGAGGTGTGTATTCTGTTTTGTTTTATTTATGACATTACATTTTCTTACTGTAAGTTCAATAATTCAATACCAAATAGCTGAAAAGTAACATATACTTGTCAAATGTCAAATTTTTCTGCAAAAAAAGGGCACTTATGTTTGACTTAGATTCTCTTTTTTTGTTTGTTTTGTTTCCGTACACATTTTCATTGGGGCTCCTTGGAAAAATGGCTTTCCAAAAGGTGTTCCCTGCCGTAGAATTTTTTTCTTTTAACTAATATAAACAAAGCCAATCAAATATGATTTTAAAAGCACATCCAGAAACAACAAAAAAGACCAGAGCATTCTACACTTACAGGCGTTAAAAATACATTTTACCAGAAGGCTGCTAGTAGCTAATTTGCTTATTAACCAAAATGAAAAACGTTGACAAGCAGGGTGAATGTATTGCTAAATTGTTACTACCGTGTGCTTGCTCAAACTCGTGTGATCGAGCCCCCTGTTGTAGTTCTCTTTTAGAAGTTTAACAAACTACTTTAGAGGTAGAAAGTGTCAGTTATTCAACCATTAGATTGAAGCAGGAGATTTAAAAAAAAAAAAAAAGGATTATACTCGATGGAATGCACCTTTCTCCTTTCTCAGTAACAGGTGTCACTTGAGTAAAATTTGAAATCCAGGTGTTACCACAGCAACAGCCGTAGAGCACCATGATTCACTTCACAACGGATATAGATTTTTCTCCCGCTGAAAACCTTAAATGCTGGAACACATTAACTGCGTGTGCATGTGTGGGTGCCTTTGGATTTTGTGCCACCATTTGGTGGATCCCACAAGTCCAACCTTCTTTTGAGAGTCAAGGCTCGTTTGGAGCAGCGGTGCTCAAAGTGGGGTCCGCGGAACCCCTGCGGTCCGTGGCCTGACTGCAGGGTGTTTTGGAACTGATTTATTTGATCTTTTAACAGTTAAAGATTTGTGCCATGTTTGGCTTAGTGTGTTTTTTGGCGCCACCTCTGGCCGCTGTTGATAGTGCATTTTGTGGTGGGGAAGCACTGGCTTCAGTTGGGAGAAGTTGCTGATCCTTCTCTTTGTGAGATCTGACCCACGAGTGCCTTTGAGTTGTTTTCTTCGTTGGAATGTTTTCATTTATATGGCCAAAATTATTCGTTTGTTTGTTGGTCCAACTTGGGATTGTCGATAACATGCTAGCTAATGTTAGTTTTTATCTTCAGCGTGTTATATAGTGTTGCCTTGTGTGTTAGTGTTGACTTGTATGAGTTTAGCTCATTAGCACTTCTGTTTGTGCTAGCTATTTCCTTTTGGTAAATGTTAGCATATGCACATGTTTCGCAGTAATAATCATATTCATTGATGTCTAATTAAGGTTTTGTATTGGAAGGAGTATTATCATTTATAATTCAGTTTTCTGATCGATTTAATTCACGCAATTTGTGTACATTTATTAAGATATATAATTTTTGCATATGGGACTGAGTGATGTTTAGTGTATTTTCTTTTCTTAAAAGTTTTACAATATACATGAGTGAGAGCTATACTACTGACACAACTAATTTAAAGAAGAGTCACTGTTTGCTGTCTGTCTACCTTGATAGAAGACATTGGAACATCTAGAAAGGACAGAACATTGGGGTATTAAAAAAAAAATATATATATATATATATATATATATATATATATATATATATATATATATATATATATATATATATATATATATATATATATGGTCATTTCAATTAATTTTATATTAAATTGTGAAAGCATTCGTGACTTTTTAATGAAGCAATCAATTCACCACTAATGCATTTTTAAAATATAATAATTTTGAAATTTGTCAAAATGCATTTTGTGTCCACAAACGCTTGTTAACGAGGCAAAGCGAAAGCCGCATTTTATTTTATAATGCTGTTTTTGACTAAATAATTGACAGCAAACCTTTTGGGGAAAATTGACCCGGATTGTTTTAAGAAGGCGTGCAATTTGCAATTTTTATGTCCTAAACTTCAGTTATAGCTAAAAAGTAACAAATACACTGTACTTGTTGTCAAGTTGAATATGTTGTGGGATAAAAGGGCACGTTTGGCTTAAAGGATTTTTGTTTCTTTTGTTTCCGCGGACATTTTTGCTTTCCAAAAGGGGTCCCTGACTCCAAAAAGTTTGAGGAACTCTGGTTTGGAGTATAGGATTAAATGTTTAAGTTTAGGTTTATGTCCCCACTACGATAGAAAAAAAAAACGTGTGCATGTGTTTGTTTTGCAGAATCCTTATCAGATGAATGTTAACATTGTGCGTGTGAGCCTCGTTGTCGTTCTACATTCTTCCTGCTGTGTGCTTACAAGGAATGTCAGTTTTCCCAAAACATTTAACGCTACTTGACCCCGGCACATTGTTCTTAATGTACCAAAGATGGCAAATATCCAGCAATGGGAGTTAACAGAAGCTAACGCTTCTTACCATGATTTGTTGCGGGACTTGTCACATTGTGATCGATGAGGGATTGACACAACCACGCAGCAATCTGGCACATGCGGTTAATATTAGCATAGTAACACTTCTTTTGTATTTAAAAAAAAATATCTTTACGTCCATTCTAAACACCCGCTTTGGATACAAAATATGCTTCAACTCAACTCAGAAAATGTTCAAACAGATTACAGCTGTTTTACTAATTCAACTTTGTATAAAAACATATTTCGGGGGACTTATAGAGCAGATATTGACACAAAACGCAACAAAAACAACATTTACGCAACAGCTGACACTTCTTCATGTAATATCCCTAAATCTGACCACACTCATCTTTCTTTCTCCAAGCAGGGGCGTGTTGTGCCCATTCATATGAAGTACCAGCACACCTGCCACTACGCAACACGCTTTTTTATCCACATACGAGTAACCTCACAGTCCGATGCACGCTAACACCTGAGCACACATTCATTTGCCCAACAGGGTTTGGCTCGCACCAAGCCCAACGCAAACACCCACATGCAAAGACAGACACACATGCCTTGACAATGCACACCCACTTGTGCGCTTTCATGTGGGTGAGAAGAGAAAATCAGGTGAAATTAAGCTAGCGATGGAATTACTGTAAAGCTTTCTGTGACTAGAGTGCGGAAATCTAAGTCATTTGATTGTACTGTACTTTAATTTGATCACATGTTGTTGTTCTTGTGAATGCAAACCAGAGAGAAACCTTTTAAGGCGTTTCATATTGACGTTTACTGTCAAATGAGAGACGATCCTATTTCAAAGTAAAGTCTTAGCCTTAGGTCAGCTAGCTCAGTGCTAATGCTATCACAATAGAAAACACATTACCCTTTAATCAACTGATATTTGAAGGCAAATCTTGGAATGTATTTAGATTTCGAAATATATACTAGTACCAACAACTATATTTTCTTTATCCTCTGAGAGGAACTGAAACTAGTACTGTATCCTCGCTGGTTTTGTAGAGAGCAGCACTTGAATGAAAGCGTAACAAAAAATGAATCGTTTCAAATTCAATTATTTTTAGTGTAAGAGATGTAGGTCAGTATAATGATTTTCTGCAAAAAAAGGCTAATTGGACATTACACAGTCAACCTTCAAATAATGGAGTTTGCCACAGTACGTGGCCTTAAGTAGACCACATTATTACCTACTGTATGTTTTATTAATAACACAGACTGGAGGAGCAGTACACTAGAGGAATGCTGATGGGGTGACACATTCATGTGCACCACAAGTGTCAGGTTGATGTCACACTGAAACTAAAGCTCCACCCACTCCTCTGCCTGATATATATTGACGGCCTAGAAGGAGGCTGCACTCCAATCAAAAAACTTCATCCACTCTTGTTGAATCGGAATGAAGACAGAGGAGAAAAAAGTGGAAAATGAACATTTTACAGCCAATGAATAAGTAATGGAAGTCATGCTCTCTCATCGCTGTGTGGAGGGCTGTTGATGAAAGGACGAGTGACAGATGAGTGTACTATGCGAGCTCACATTAAAGTGGCTAAGCCTCGATCGGGCGTCAGCAACCCAAAGTATTCAAAGAGCAATGGTGAACCAAATCACAAATCTGTCTGGAGCTGCAAAAAAAAGGAAGCTTTACAATGAATGCAAGGCACGACGTAAGCGTCGAGATTAGCCTATCAAAAAGACTAAGTAGGCTACAATACTGGCGGGAATGGTGCACCATGTGACTACGCTGCTGCATCCTGCTTTAAGTTGAACTTCCATGACAAAGTTATAGCAATACAATCAAGAAATCACATATTTCTTCTCATTTGTTTGGAGATTTGGAAAAAAAACAACAAAATGGAACGTCATCCTCCTACCTGAGCAACAAAACACAATATCATCTGTGTGTTGTTCAAAAAATATACGGGCAAAAGTCTAAAGTCCCTTTTTAAAAAGAAAGAAAGAAAGAAAAGTCAGTTTGTTACTTAATGTGGGCCCAAGACAACAGCGTGTTCTTACCCATTTAATGTGACTTCTGTTTTCGGACACTGGACAGCTTCTCAACATTCGGGCATGGAAGATGTTTTTGTCATTTGATAACTTGTCATTACAAAGCAAACGTGCAGTGAATCCCCCATTGGCAATGAAAAGAAAATGAGTCTGGCCAGAACTGTTGAATCCTCTGTCAGCACTGGAAAACGTTAAGATTGTTTGTGAACCGTATTAAAAAAAAAAAAAAAAAAATGGCATGAAAAAGTTTCTAAAACTTTTGAAATTTCTCAGATTTCTGCTTAAAACTCACATTAAATGATCACATCTTTTCCAAAACCACAAGATGGAAAAAAAAGTGTCTGCTTAACTCTGAGTACCAAGTGTGAACTGAATAAGCAACCCCTTGAGCAGTGGTTCACATGTGGGTACTTGGAAGGAACTCCAGGGGGTCCTTGAGGTTTTAAATAAAACAAACATGCAAATAATTATTGAATTAATTAAATGTTTCAGGAAAAGTTTGTATAACAAAGGTTATGTTCAGTGGGTTATTCAATTTCTTTCCAAAAAAAAAAAGGAAAAAAAATCCCACACTCACACTCCGTATTTATTTGTTTTTATTCCATATTTCCACTGATGGTGGTTTCTCGAAATTTTCACAAACGTACTAATACCCTCATAAGCATCTGTGGTCCAGTGTTTGCTTCAAGCCACATGGACTTTGGAGTGCATAAGAGCTTTCTTGCATGCTTCCAGCAGCTAACAGGAATAAGGAAATAAGAGCATACTGCAAGTCTTTTTAGGCACTGATCAGTCAGTGCGCAGGTTTTTTTCCTTCCTTTGACAAACTTGATTTGGGAGTCTGGGACTACACTGTCCTATCGGCATTATGATGTTCAAGTTAGTGAAGTAAAAGGAAACATCAGGTTCTTAAAACGTAATAAGGAAAATAAGCCATCTTATTACTTACATGTAGAAGTGCCGTCTTGCATGAATTCATGTAATCACGTATTTACTAACTGGACACCATTAGGTACACTTGGACAATTAGATCCAATACAAGAGCTGTATCAAACATACTGTATATCCAATTTCAGTACGGTTTGTACTCATTAGGGTCGTAGGTGAGCTGGCACCTATCCCGACTGACTGGGCGAAAGGCGCTTTACACCCGAGACCGGTCACACATCGACAATCATTCACATCACGTTCATAACCGCAAACTTTTTCGAGTTTTCAGTGGACCTAACGTGACGGCTTTTGGAACGCGCGAGAGGGTCAGAGCCCGGATTCAAACTTAACGTCGGAACTGTCAGACCTCCCTCTGCATCAAACGTACTACTGCTAATAATTTAGCAATATGTTTATTAATGCGGTGCGTGAAATATCGGCAACTTAAACTGTAAACCACAACCACAATAATAAATATCATAAATTATTGGCGAATGTGCATTGTCATCATTGCAACCGCAGAATTGTTGAACCCACTCTTGTATTGGATGTTATTTTGTTGTCGGATGAATTCAGGAAGCCGAACTGGCGCCACGTGGTTACTTGGTTCCGTAATGCTTGGTCGAAGACTGAGCGTACAGGCCAAAATAGTCCGAGCGCCTGGATGCCTGCGAGGCTTCCATCAGTCCCCTCACGGGTAAATGCTGCAAGGGCTGGCCGCCTGCTATGGGGCCAAACTCCTGAGAATTGATCGGGGCGAAGGAGTCGTGCGTCGGGTAAAGGGGTCGAGCGGGCGCAGGCCTGGAGCACATCAAGACTTTCCTCCTTTCGTACACGGCCTGTTGGGACGCGGCCCCGCTGCGGAGGTGCGCTGAGAAAATGGTCCCCGAGTGTTGGCCCGCCACGTGGTGGTCCGAGGTGTCCAGGAAGCGACTGTGGTGGCCTTGACCGGAGTGAACATTCTGGCCCAGGGCGTCAGAGAACATGTTTGAGTCCTGCTGGCTGTGTTCAGTCAGGAGAGGCATTTTGCCGCTGTATAGCAAAGGCGGAGGAGGATGCTGGGAAGTGGAGTTTTCCGCGCTGCTCTCCAGGAAAGCCACGCCGTATTTCCTCTTATTGAGTCCCAACCGAGCGCCGACGGAGCTCAAAGGCATCTGGACTACGTCAAGGATCGACGCCTCGTTGACGGGTTCTGACAATGAAAGGACAGCACCTTCAACTATTTCCAAGCAGACAGGGGCGGAAAAAGCACCCTACCTTCGAGGATTTTGCGCAGATTCTTCTCCTGCGTTGCCAGGCCTGAGAAGAAATGATGAGCGCTGATTTGGCCCACTGAGGGTAGCGGGACAGAAGCGCTCAGCTGCAAATTGGACCTAAAAGGATCATTTCAATCACAAGGCCCATTTCATTTGAAATCATTTTAAACAAACGCACCCAACCGTCGGACGTTTTACTACATTGATGTGGACAGAAATGGAAAAAATCTACGCGTTATTGGAACTAAATGCTAAGCTTACCTGTCAAGTAGTAGTTGGTAAGGTTTCGTGTTCTGAAACAGAATAGGAACACGTTCATTTGGATAGAAAATCTATACTTTGGCATTGTCAAGACAACTGTGTAACTCAGTCACCTTAGCAACAGTATTCAATTAATGGCTGAATTGTTACAAACAGGAAAAGCTAAACGGCGGGGGGAAAAACGATGGCTACAATAGATCAAACAGGAAGAAAAAAAATACCAGCGGAAACAGGCAAGAACAAACAGGGTAAGGAAAGCTACGGATTGATAGGACGAGGCATGGGATGATATCCGATTCTACCGATATGATAACCTTGAGCGAAAATATCACGGTATTGCGGTATCACGGGATTGGAATTACGGCTAAAAAATTTATGATTTTTTTGGGGGGGCTAAATATCCATTTTCTACATTATAAAAGCAGTTTTATTTTCAAACAAAATATACCGAATATTACAGCACGTTACAATAACAAACATTTAGCATGCTAAATTAAAATATACAAGCAAATAAAATCAAAAACCTTCAGTGAGCAAGTGGTTCACTCCATGTGTTTCATTCTGCAAATGAGCAAATGATATATCGGGGCTCGACACTAATTTTTGCATTTGCTACCAACCTTTTCCAGGATTAGGCCACGTACTTCTTTGAGGAGGTGCAGCATGACCATATTTGCTAATGTACAGTCCTTTCAATTTGCTATGCTGTAATTTTATACGACAAAGTGACTCAAGATATGATATTTGCAAAAGATTTTGTTTGCAACAAGCAGCAACTGGGAAAGCGGCTCAATTATTTTGTCTAAGTCTTACTGTGCGAGGGTTCTCCAATGCAGTGTTTTCCATTAGGGGTACATGAACACATTACAACAGGGGACATGTGGAAACTCATTCATTCTTGGATGACTGATGAAAATAAAATCAATCTGAATCCCATTGTACTTGTTCAGTGTTTTTAACAACTGTGGTTAATTTAAAATTGCTTCATTTTCCCATGATATATACATACCAAAAAAGCTTTATCTTGATTCACTGCCATGTTATACTAAAATGGAAGACAGAAAACTAAACATTTGATTAGGTATTTTTAACTAGAGTAACTTAAAAGACCATTCATTGTAATTATGTAAAATATCAAAGGAAATCACTCGCGATATATCATATTTTATAGATTGATACAAAGCCTAAATTGTTTACACATTTGCCGTTATTAACGATCAATGCATTTGATGCATAGATGGACCCTTTCCCTCTGAGTTTGAGATATCTGACTGCATCCGAATGCACCACGTTACCTCTTAGGTAGGGCTGACACAGGAGACTTGTGCCATATCATACAATGACAGCGTATGACATTTTTTCAGTTGTGTTTTTTTTGTATCATCTTCAATAAGCGATTGAGAATTATTTTGCCTTAACATAGGTGTGTTGATATTGGTAGAGTTGTGATGTGATGCAATAAAAAAAAATGAGTGGCGAGGAGTCAAGCTTTGTCACACTGTGAAATACACTAAAAGTATACCATTGGTATTGGATTGCTGTTCATGCGGTTTGTGTGTGACCTGACGATGTTGTGCAGTATATTCCATGCTAGCCTATTTTCACAGTGCGCATCACATAAGTAATATATGAATGTTGTCACATCCATGTACAGTACGTCCTAGTTAAAGCATGTTCTTGTGCCATGCCACTGGATGAAATTGTCACCAGCGCGCACTGTAAAAACGGGTGCTTTTGAGGGCGAATCGGTTGCAGTGCCTTGAAGGAACTGGAAGGAGCGACAGCTAGGATTTAGAAAGTGCGGGCCACCGCTACTAAATGAATATAAAGGAAACACTGAAGAGGAGGAAAACATACGATACTATAGAGTAGAGTAGAGTAGAGTATACGGTAAGACAAGAAATAGGACAGGACGGGGTAGAGGATCGGAGATAAAAGTACTGTAGGTAAAAAGCTAAGTGAAGAATTATGCCTATATACTGTTATCACTTTGCAAATTTCATCTCCCCATTACAAAAAAAATATATATATACAGTCTCCATCTCTAGCATACTTTACTGGTTATAGTCATTAAGACCACCGTGTTGAATCATGTAGCCATCTCAAGTAAATACTTAAATCAAATCAGATCGTCAAGACAGAGTTGCATTCCTTGTAGTTATTGTAAGCATGCTCATTCTTGACTAGAACAAAAATTCAATTAGGATCCTCTATTGCCTTGCCTTTATGCCAAGTAGTGGTTTTGGATAGAAAACAAAATGCAAAAAGAACCTTCATAAAGTTGATGTTGTCGGCTCTTTGAAAGAAGGCTTGTACTGAGCTCAGGAGTTTTTCCGCTTGCTGTCGCCTCTCGGTCAGCTGCAAAACCTGCTTGGAGTTTTTTCTCCTGTACGAGTTGTATGCTCTCTCCAGCATCTGCATACTTTCGCACTGTTTGGCTTCCAGCAAGCTGTGCATCCTCTGGTACTGGTCCCTGACTTGCTCTTTCAGGTCTGAAACCGCATCCTGTGGAGAGTGGACACCTTGTTCATGACGTCATGCTGTGTTGCCGTGTGATCTCACGCGACTCGAATTCTCAAAGTGAAGACTTTGGATATTGTCTCCACAGAAGCATATGCAGCTGTGTACCTTCATCAGTGTCTTGTCTGACTCCAGCTTGGTAATGTGTTCGTCGATGTTCTGAACGCGACCCTCCAGTCTGTCTTGTTGCCTCATTAGTGCGGCCTGTAGAGATGACCAATAGTTGAGATGTGTAAGACAAACAAATGTGTAATACGGATAACTGAAAACGCTTTCACTACTTGTTGCTTTGGAATTGTGAAAGCACTGTATTGCTGATGGACAGATAGATAAACTGTTCATTAAGGTGTTAGATCTAATCCAATGGCTAGACAGTCTTTGACTCTATGTAGCATCCACTCGTATTGCAAGAAGAGTGTGCCATGCTAAAACGCTAGTAGCCTTTATCACACATAAACTTTTCAAATCCGAAACTGTGGGATTTATTAATATCTCGTCTCCTCTTAGAGATCATCGGCGCGGCACTAATATCAGCCGGTCTAAATAGAGAGTAAACATCATGATTGGGAGTCCGATTAGATTATCTGTCCATGTTGCTAAACCATTTGAGATCAATCCACAACTTTACACAATGGAACAAAGTTGTTAAAAGTTGTATTGCATTAAATATACAAGATGTGCATTGTATTTGTTGTAAGTTCAGTAAAAAAAACTGGAAGTTTGAGTTGTATTGCATTAAATCCACAAGATGTGCATTGTATTTGTTATAAGTTCAGTAAAAAACTCGAAGTTTGAGCTTGAAGCTCATTTTTTGATGAATTGTCAAACTGCTGCTTATTGTCAGGTGAGGTGAATTGAGGTCACTGGCATCCTACAGTGCTTGCAAGTCAAAGCTAAATGAATAAATAAATTGGTGGGACAACAGTTCATGTAAAAAAAAAACAAAAACGTTGGGTCATTATTAAGGGCCCATGAAAAAAATAATTACTTAATCATTTCACAACAGAATCACTGCTTTGCAATGAAAATTTGCACACCCGACAACCTTTTTTTCATTTTAATTTCTGACAATGGAACCAAACCGACGAGAACTAAACAGCACTGCCTGCTCGGAAGCTTATGAGTCACATCAGTCACCGCCTCCAAAATCCCGAGCGGACAGAGGAAGCAACCGCTGCCAGGCACAACAGCAAACATTCAGCTACGAGAACACTGCCAACTGCACGGATCCACCTGACCCCAGCTGTCCACTGTTGGGAACCGTCCCATTTCCTGTGTGCGAAGCGCAGAGCCCTACGGGACTTAAACAACTGAATATGTAGAACCCTTCTTGGTTTCGAGCTGCACATGGATATCAATGTACAGTCACGGGCTGATTGGTGACAGGAAGCAAGGAGGGGTGGTGGGGGTCTTTAATGAGCTTGGTAGTGTATGGAAAAGCCACTTGCACACCAAATATAAGAGGGGAACAAAGCCTACTGGATTATCTAACGTGCATGTGGGGGAGGAGACGCTCACTGGCCCCGCTCTGCTTTCTCCTCTCGCTCGCCACATGCATGGCTCCCGACATTGTTGTTTGCTTAGGCCTCTGCGGCATCGACACAGTGTCGTGTCTGTGTGCGGACCGCCGGGGTCCAAGAGGGAAAGTGCTGAATGAAAGCGAGAAACACAAAAAGGAAGCAAGAGAGACAACGTTTGGAGGAAACATGGAAGAGAATGAGGACATTCCTGCGGTCCCCAACGAACGCTGTATCACAGCAACTGGCCTCTTCAGCTACCTACAACGAGCCACTAGACTGCAACACATATCAGCGGCGATGAGTGCTTGGAGCGCACCGAGGAGACTGCATTCAAAACTCTTATTATTTGAAACAGATTGCACTTTCACAAGCAGGGCTTCAGTGACGCGATTATTTATCTCTACCTACTGACCACACGGTGCCTCGATATTCCATTCATCCTTCTTTATTCCTTCAAGAAGACTGTGTGTGTGTGTGTGTGTATGTATACACACACACACTATATACATACATATATACAGTGGTCCCCAACCCCGGGTATGCGGACCAAATGGTACCGGGCCGCGTGGGCTGCACCCGAAATAATGTTTTGGAGATGATTTAGTTTAATGGTACGCGTGCACCGAACGCGAACGAGGCGAACAAGCGGAGCGTTTTGTAATGTAGTCAATGGAGTTCGCGTGACTGGGCGCGAATGCACGTCGGTCGACGCGATGGACGCGAATGGAGCTACGCAAATGTCACGAACATTCACGGGAACATTCAAGGGCTCGCGCAGGGGGCAGGAATGAATCATGGCGGCCGCTTTGCGGTCACCGGGAGTTATCCAACACGGCCAGCTGAGCTTTCAATACGAAACAGAGCCAAGCAAGAGCCCTCACCTGGCTTGTCGAAAGGCGGAAGCGAGAACTTGGGACAACTGGTATGTGCAGCGTTTGCTTCACTTAACAGCTGTTGAACCGTAGATACTGTGCTAAGCTAACGATAGCGAACCATTGTCAGCACAATATTTAGCATGGTCTCGGCCACTTGATTGCGACATTGAAAGTTTGATTTTTTTTGGCAGGCGAGTATTGCCGCAAAGAATAAAGGTGCTGTCGGTGAAAATATTGGCTCTGTCACATCCCAGAAAAGTGAAAGTTCTCAGCAATGCTCTTCTTTCCGGATCTACCGTAAAGTGCGCAGCAAGCTCACTCCATATATGGATGGATAGATGGATAGATGGATGGATAGGTATAGATATATAGTGTTTATTGTTTATTTATATTGTTTTATTAACTAATATTACGTAGTTATTTGATGAATACAGTACTATACATTGTACTTTTTTGCTTTTTTCATTTTTTTTATTTTTGCGCATTTAAAAAAAAAAAAAAAAAATTGAAATATTTTGAACTTTTCCTGGAAAAAATCCGCGAAGTACTGAGACCGCGATATCTGAGACAGCGAAGTAGGAAGGATCACTGTATATCTATATTCATATATTTATATCTATCTATTTATCTATCTATATATATATCTCTCTCTATATATCTCTCTCTCTCTACTCTGAGAACAAACCTGATTTCTATTATAGTGGGACCCCGGTTCACGAGAATGATCCATTCTGCGGTTGGGATCGTAATGTGAATTTGCCGTATGGCAGGCAATCCAAACCTATGTTAATTAGTTAATGCATGTAAAACCCCAGGTAAAAACATCAAAATTGTATGTGCATATTAAAAATTGCTATCAAAATAGTATAGTAAGTGCTACTTAAAATATACATGTATACAATGTATACTTTGTGAGGGAAATAATTTTGAACTCTGAGAACAAACCTGATTTCTATTATAGTGGGACCCCGGTTTACGAGAATGATCCATTCTGCAGTTGGGATCGTAATGTGAATTTGCCGCATGGCGGGCAATCCAAACCTATGTTAATTAGCTAATGCATGTAAAACTCCAGGTAAAAACATCAAAATTGCATGTGCATATTAAAAAATTGCTATTGCCATCAAAATAGTATAGTAAGTGCTACTTAAAATATAAATGTATACAATTAAATAACGTCAATAAAAAATATATAAAGGATTTATTTACCTTTGAGTGAGCCTAGCCTCGCCTTGTTCGTATTTCTTGAATATCTCCAGCTTCGTTTCCATACTAATCATTTTCTTACTTCTCTCTTTAACACTCTGGACCCATAGTTAACCAGTTCAAGTTTGAATCAAGCATTAGAATGCATAATAAATACCATATTGGATAACAAAGCTTTAACATGCGGCCATTTTGAAACCGTGACGGCGACACCAATAGCAGACCAGCATCTTAGCGACTCCGTGACACCGACCAATAGCAGACCAGTATCTTAGGGAGTCGTGACTCCGACCAATAACAGGCAAGCATTGTGGTGACGTAATCAGTGACGCATGCAGTGACGTATGCCCGGTGTGCGTCTGGCACACGCGCACTGACCACCGTGTTTGAGAAGAACTTGTTGTTTTGTTGTTGGGGTCCATGTCGTAAGGTGAAAAAAATTGGAAGGCAGGGACGTTTTAAACCGGGTATCCACTGTATTGGCTTTTGACCAACTGGTTTTGAGATCTTTTATTTAAATTTTATGGGACTAAAAATAGCACCATTCTTAAAACCTTACCTCTGTGGATTCCGCTTGCCCTGGAAGGCCTCATGAGACATTACAACAGTGGTGGGCCGTCAGGGCCAGCAAGGCCTTCTCTGCTGGCCTAATATAACCTGACATTATCATATCTATAATACGGGACATGCTGGCCTAATATAAGCTGACATTATCATAACTATAATAAAATGGTATTTCAAGTGTAAACTCTCCATTGTCATCATTATTGATCATGTACAGATTTGACTTTATATGACTTGAATTCAATGTCCGGGCCACTGCTATGATGACCGCAGCTGCGCGAGACTTCAAAAGGAAGGGGGAACTGTTCACTTACTGTAAAGTTTATAAGGTTTAATCATTTAAGATTTAAGTAAATATGTCCATCCATCCATTCATTTTCTATAGCCGCTTATCCCCACAGGGGTCGCGGGCTTGCTGGCGCCTATCTCAGCTGGCTTTGGGCAGTAGGCAGGGGACACCCTGAACTGGTTGCCAGTCAATCGCAGGGCACACAGAGACGAACGACCAATGAAACACCTATTTCAAGATATGTTGAAGTGACACATCTGTGCTGTAGACTTTGTTGTGTTGGTCAGGGGGGGCAAGTTTAGCCTTTGATTGAAGTTTTTATTTAAAATTAAACATAGGCACAGGCATCAATTACTCGTAGTTATTCACTATTTGCAGCATGGGCCTGATCTTATCGCTGTGAATCTGTGTGTTTTTCATTTTAGTTCAAAAAAATAACAATCTATTCTTCAGGTCATCTTAGTTATAGAAATACAATTTCTTATAATCTGTTGTTACTTATATTTAAAAAAAAAAAAAAAAAAAATCTTCCCACAATTAATGTCAGCATTGCATGGAACTGATCCTACTCTAGACTATTTGAAACTCTTGGACATCTTGTACTGGTTAATCTATTAGAGGGAACAGAGTTAGAACTTGTAGTGACTCTATCATGTTAACAGCTATTCTCCGTGTCTTCCCTTTTCCTAAAGTTTCCTTTTGTCTGGTTAAACGCTCGTAACGGAGCTCAAGGTCCACTCCGGTTGGCAGTCCTCTCCAAAGCGGTGTGAAAGCCTACTTTTATCAAGACCGAATCCAACAATGGTCACTTTCCTCGCTGTGCTATTAAAGCATCCGCACAGCCACCGGTTGCCAGGAAGTTGATGTTAAAAGGCACAGCCTCAGGGTCAATGAACAGAAAATCTCTTTCACAATCAACAGACAGCTGATGTCAACCAACAGACTGAGTCATTGCAGCGCACATGGAAGATAAAGGGGGAAAAAAAAAGCAGTTTCCTGCTGAGAAAAGCAAGGTGAGGCTGCGTGGGAGGATTCCTCCTATCAGTCCCTGGGATGACATTCGTCTTTTATTACGCTGCCTTTCTTGTATCTGGCCACACTCAAAGTCTCCTTTGAGAACCACTGAGCCAAAGATAACCAAAGATATGAACACTGTTACGTCGGTATTTCCATCTTTGTTTATCCCAAAAGCAACAAGACAGCTGCCAAGGGAAGGTTTTTGACGAAAGTAGACCACAGTTCTCTCTAGGACTGGGGTGGGGGAAGCATTTTCCTTTTCAGTTTTTTCCCAACAGTTACACTCAGGTTGCATTTGATAGTAAAATTGCAAAGCAGGCCTGATCAAATGCCTTAGCGAGCAGCATATAGCCCAGGGGCCAAAGTTTTTCACCCCGTTCTTATTCATCTTATTCACATGAATCCAATCCTGATCATTTATTAGGCAACCCTATGAAAAAAAAAAACAAACTTTGTAGCATGGCGCATTATCTACGCTCACTTGGGTGTGGGCAACATTACTGTGGGATGAGTCGGGAATCCTGCATGGATCTGTTTACCGTTTAGCACATACAGCTGTGAGGGAATAGATGGCGGGTGTGTGTGCATGCATGTGTGGTGAGCAGCTGTGGAAAGGGCTGAACAGACATCTTTTGTCCCAATAATAGCTCTCCGGCCCAGCAACAATTTGCACCAAAAAAAAAACCCGTCTAATTTAGAGCCCTGTGAACTTTATGTGAGTCGGCAACGTTTGCATCGAAGAGGAAAAACATATGGCATCCCATACATGGGTCAGATATTAAAACCAATTTGATTCTCATGCCAAATCCCCATTTTGGGCTTGCAGTCTATATTCAAAGCTCAACCTATCCATCTTGTATGCTCGTACGAGTTTACCTGTTTGGTGCATTTGGACTTCTACTTCCTTTGTAAACGGGGCCAAAAAAAGTTTTTTTTTTTTTTTTTTCAATTGGGTGACAGGATGGAAGAAAAAAGCTGTATAAAACTCTGGTACACAACACATTTGGAACGATCACATCAGAGTCGACTCGAATGTTGATCGAGATGCCGTTCCACCTAATCGATCTTAACTCTTTCGGTGCCATGGATGAGAATTTGTGTCTTTTAAAATAGTAAAAACAATAATAAAATTCTCATCAAATACGTTTTTATGGAGGGTGGCTGACACCCTTGACCAAAATGCTTACCTATTAAGCCAACTGAGCATTGTAGTGATAATTGTGAGCATTGGATGGCAGTGTTTCCGCACTTACAACACAGATATTACCTTCATGCAATTCAAAGTAAACAATGGAAACCAATCTTTCAGATGGTAGCACCCATATTGACATATACATAGCACACAAAATTCTGTTTGCCTTGAAAGATGAGTGAAAATGCTTAATATACTGGCCCACTACAGGTTTCCTTTAGCGATAACTCTGGGCACTGAAAGAATTAAGATTTTGTTTTTTACCTACTTTACTTTGACATTACATCTATTGTTGATTTTGCGAGCAAAAGTGTTGAACTAGCCTAATGTTTGTGAGTGGTCATCCGTCTATGTACTGTACGCCCTGCCATTGGCTGCCAGTTCAGGGTGTACCCCGCCTACTACCCAAAGACAGCTGGGATAGGCACCAGCAAGGCCCACGACCCTTACAGTATGAGGACAAGTTATGAAAACAGATGGCTGGATGCCGAGCACTAAACTGCAGTTAAATGTTATTCGTTTACACTGCCGCAGTTCCCCGAACACCTGCCCCTGCTGCTCAAACAAATATCCTGGAACCACTGCCATGTGACTAATTGGGACACACACTCTTCACACTCACTGTAGTTGGGGTCACAGCTGTCTATATGTCAGCTATCTGATTGAAAGAATACCAGTTCCAAAAGGTTGGCATTTTACATTTTTTGCAGGTCAGACATTTACAGTCCCATCAGTAAGTGGTCCCCGTCGGTCGGTTGCTTTTGTAAGTTTACTCAAACTGTACTTGTCGGTCAGTCGGTCCATCAACCAATTAACAGCACTTCCGTCATCACTTCCGTCACTTCCGTCTTCACCTGCGTAATCAAAGTCCGCACCCCCTCCAAAAAAACCTTGCCTAAGGAAGTAACAATCAAACCACCATCATCTTAAATCTAAAGCCAAAGCTAAACCATACAGCCTTTCCTTCAGTCACTCAATTACCATTATAAGTTATACAAGCCTATAACATATATCACTCAACCCACATCACGATGCCTAGCCTGCATGCATCAACACCTATGCTGTATGTTGGTGTAAAGTGTTTCCCTGGCAGTAGACCGCAACAAGCAATTGCATTAACGCCATGATGTTTGAATGCCTTCAACCTCTGGAGTCTTTCCTTGAAAGGCCATTTACACAAACGGTTGCATAAAACACTACAAGTAAAAAGCAAGGTTTTGGTGACCTAAATTTACTAGATAATGTCTTGTTTTTTTTTTTTTTAGAGGAGGGGGGGTTAAAAATTCTCTGAGTGTGAGACTGGTAACTTGTCACCACCTTGTGTGGGGTTGTGTGCGACTAATCACATTTGATTCCGGCTGTGTGTTTGCACTTAGGTGTGTTTGTGAGTGTGAATGGTTGTTTTTGTGCCCTCCAACTGGCTGGCAACCAGTTTAGGGTGCACCTCGCCTCTTGCCTGAAGGCAGCTGGGATAGGCACCAGCGCACCTGAGACCCTAGTCAGGATAAGCAGCTCTAAAAATTGTGCACTTGCTGCGTCATTGAGTGTTGTAACAATGCAGAGGAAGCAAAACAAAATACTTTCCTTCATATTCCAAATATTTATGGAACCGGCACAACAAGATGGAAGTAATGTAAAAACAAAAAAGGCAACATCTCCAATGCAGACCTCCATCACTTTGTAAGCATAAGTATGTTTACCTTTGAAATTGTAGTGATACAGACGATCGCATATATCCATCCATTATCTGAACTGTTTATAAAGTACAATTTTGTATGTCATTAAGTGTCACCGAATACTAACCTGCAAGCCGCTTATGTTTTGGATTCATTAGAATTAGCAGGAGAGTCCAACTAGCCGAGAACAAAGGTCTTGAGGCAAACACGATCGCTGCTTTCCATTTAAAAAAACAAAATAATAGCAAGGTTTGTTTGCTGCTGAATTGGGATAGAATAAAGGCACCACTTAAATAAGAAAATGTTTATCTGTCTCACTGCACTGTGGCTGTGTTGGCAGAACAACGAGACGAATGCAGCAATCAAGTTGACGTAAACCCGGTCGGCTGGTTTAGTCTTTAATTAACTTCACATAACATGAGGCTAATTGTTTTTTACGAAGCTTGCAAACACCGGCGTGCATCTTGGCTCTATATGATTTATCTTCAAGTCTGCTAAGTGTTTAGATTTCCAGCCTAAGAGATACCCTAATGTATATTTCCATCCCAATGAACATTGCACCTATGGTTTACAAACTCAGCACTCATCACTAGCAATGGACACATTATAGCATCAGGTTGACGTCATTGCCAAGGTTATTCTCGTTTGACTTGTTTACCTGCATGTGCATTCGTTGCGTGTCCACGTCGCAGACCGTGTGTCTCTGGGCGCTGCAATGGGAGATGCAGCAGAAGGGACACATTGCCACCTGCTCTTCCTCGCAGTGGAGCAGCCTGTACTCCTCGTGGCTGGGACACGTCCACGCGCTCAGCTCCTCGGCGTCAACCAGCAGGTGCCCGGGCGCCACGCACGGCTGCTGCAGGTGCGTATGCACGTGAATCTGGCAGCAGGGCTCCTTGCAGCGCAGGCACACCTTCCTGACGGGCAACGGCGGGCCTCGTCTGCACAGGACGCAGTGCAGCGCCGTCGGGGACTTGTCAGAGTCCAAGACGTTGAACTTCTTGACGATGTTGGCCAGCTTGAAGTTCTTCTCCAGCAGCGGCTTCTGCTCATACTCGTGGTTGCATTCGGGGCAGCGAACTCCCGTGCCGTTGTCTTTGGACCACGCCTCTGATATGCAGCCTTTGCAGAAGTTGTGTTTACACGGGAGCTGGATTGGCTCCTCAAACACATTGAGGCAAATGGGACACAGAAGCTCCTCCTCAAAACAGTTCCTCCAGGTGGCATCCATGGCTGCAACTGCTCCAAACATTGAAAGCCAGTCAACAATAAGTTCTTTTGAATATCCCACTGTTTGAAAAAGAGAAAATAATTTGGTTACAACCATGCAAAAAACTGCAAGATGTAGAAAGAACATAGAAGACTGAAATCACTTTTAGAATAGAATGCTTTTAATGTCATTGTACAGCAAGCAGGTATAGGCACTACAACTATCTTGGTCAATCTCTGCCTTGGTCAAATTACATGTAAACTTCTAGTACTGCCATTGGAGACGCCAAACTACCTACTCATGGTGAAAAAGTAAAAAAAAAAAAGTCATTATCGGGGGCATAGTGGCCATTGGGAATTTCTAGAAAAAATCATGGATTTTCCCAACTGTCTGGTCTGTTTGCAAGTCAGCCGTGACTGTTAAGATTCATGGAGTCAGTGCCTTTTATATCTATTTAACCTTGTATTGGTCCTGTGGGGAGTTTGGACACCCCTTTTTATAATGCTCATACTTTTTATATTACAAATTTATCATCTCTCGCTCTATCGCTTCCTGACTCATTGAACCAGTTGACGGTTAACCCGGTGATTTTTTTTAATTGGGGTGTGCAAACACCTCACACGACCAACCGAGTTTGAGTGGGCATAGTTCCCCCCCCCGTCCACTACAGGGTTAAGGCTCTCCTGGAATCCTGATTGAAGATAATAACAGAGAACAACCATGAGTTTTAGGGGGGAAAAAGATCGCTCAGATGAGGCCTCAAATTACAATCTCAGCAAGAATGTTCATCAAGTCAATGTAAGAATTCAGAAGGTAGTTAATTCAGGTGATTTGGATGTTTTTCCATAACCAAATGTGACTCTCAAGAGAGAAACTGTAGCTACAGCTTTACCTGGAAATACAATTTTAGGAGAAAAAAAACTGAAGACCTGCGAGTGCACGTTGAAAGGACACACGCAACTCGTCTTTATTTATACAGTACAGCACTTTTACAGCAACTGCAACAAAGCACTTTTCAGGGCACATGACGCGAAACATTCAACAATGCAATCATAACAGTCAAACTAATGTTGTATGAAGCCGTCACAGATGTTAAGACGCCTCCCTTTCCAAGTAGATCGGGGACGACATTATTATAGACAGCTACAAGCTTAATTTGAAGTTAGCTCGCGAAAGAAAAAAAAAGTGTGTATCATCATTCTCTAATGGTGGAAGTTTGTGGGGGCTGTAAATGATAAATAATCTTTGCTATTTTAATAATGATTATGGAAACACATACGGATCATGTCGTTTTTTTTTCAAATGTCGATATTGGCAATCGAAGCACATTCTTATCTGAGAAAGAGGGGGTGAAAGTGTCAATTTGCTCCCTTGCAGAAATGTCACACTGAGCTACGTTGACGCTTCTATTCGTTATTATTTGAACGCCACAGCTTAGCTTCCTGTCAGCGAATACTAGTGTTGGAATTCTCCGGGTAGAAGGAAAACCAAAAAGCAACGTACCAACTATCTTCTTGCCATGTCCCCGGCCACACTCCAGCGCACCTTCGCAGCTTCTACGTCGCCCAAGCCCCGCGATGAGGGAGCCAAGCTGTCCGAACGAGCAGCAGCCTTTACCTTTTGTTTGATCTGTTTTAAGTGAATCTCGTCGCTTTCCTCAACGCCGCTTAACTGTTGCGTTTTTGCTCGTCAACTAACCATCAAAGAACACGAAAAGCCTGATGGAGGGGGGAAAAAAAAAGTCGTCGTAATCTGAGCTCTGCTCGTCCACACAGACCGGCCCCTCTTGCTAATGTGACCCGTCAGAGTTGATACATGCACTGGGAGGGGAGGGGAGGGGAGGGGAGGGGAGGAGCCCGGAGGGGGCGGGCGCAGAGGCCAGCAGGCGGCGAGTCAGCAGCAATTACTTTTATCAGCCGAGGCCCCCTGGGGCCCATGATATATTGACAATTAAATTTATGAGCACGAAATACAGCCTTTGAATGTTATTTCGAAGAAAACGGAAGCTGGCCATTTTTACGAGGCTAATGTTTGTAAATTAGCCATCGCTGCCTTTTACATACCCACAGGTTAATAATAGCTACTTTCGGACCCGAGGAATTTCGCATTCCGGTATTTTATGTTAAAACAATTGGTAAAATAATTCGAGTTACACAACTTTTTTTTTTTTAACTCCTATTAGTGAAACTAACTTCATCTACTTCAGCTTTAAAGGTTGCGCCAAATTTTCAAAAGCATTTTGATGACAGGTACTTTAAAAAAAATCAGCATTCCAGAAGAAAACAAAAGTATTGTAAGTAATGGAAGACAGATTTGCGTTTTCTTCCCCCATGGATCATCTCAACTATTGGTTTTGATTGCTTTTTTGATGCCTTTGAGGGCATAAAATTACGAGTCTAAATTAAAAATTGACGCAGATCTGATTGGTTTAATGATTTGCCAATATTTGCCATTTTATGCATGATTGGTGAGTTTTCAACGTCATTTTTTATGTGATCATGTTGGGCTCTGCAACTGACATGTCGAATATTTTGATGGCCAACATTTTGTCTTTTATTTGAACTGGTGTGATTGTTTATTTTAGTTGTAAGAATATTTTCTGAAGCATCAGTTTCTCATTTGCAGTACATGCTGCTATAATACAATAAAACAATATGGTTGCATCAATTGTTTCTGTCTCAGGGTGCTTTTGTTTTAACTGACTGAACTTTCGATATTTGGCCAATTCTTGAATGCCTTGTAAAGGTCAATGATATTTTTACCCGTGCACGGGAGATATTGCTTGACCATGGCAAAACTTTATTTTATAAATATTATTTATACATTTTTTATACACTATAAACATCATAGCGGAAACAATCAAGTTATTTAAATGAACATATTGCTCCATACTGTGATTGGGTGATTGTGATTGTTTTTGGATCTGTTATTTTTAAACTCACCGATAAGTGATCATGAGCTGCCTCAAAAACCCTGCTGTGGAGAATGTTCATGCTTAATATTTTTGGACAGAAAGCATATGCCATACATACATCAAAGTCAAATAGTGCTTTAATGACAGGTGTATTTTTATCGGGTAAAAATACATCAAATGCTCAATAATCAGTGTTCCAGCTTTATTTGTGGAAATAGCTACTCTTTAATGCACTTGGGATTATAATCGACAAGTTCAGTCACATAAAATGGCATAACAAAACCTTGTCATCTACATTCACCACAAAAAAGACAGACAAAAACTATATCATACATTATAGTGTAACACTATACACTTTTGGAAAAGATAACATTGTAAAATCTGTCTTCAGGCTTGGTATTATTGAGATTAAAATTTGGGTGGTTTCAGTCAATGCTGACTGAGTCAATATACATTTTTGTGTGTGGTCCTTTTCAATCGGAGGCACTACAAACGACAAAACAAAAATCCAAACCTTTTCACCCGCCCTGGCCGCTGGAGATAACACTGATTTAAAGCACTAACTGACAAGTTATTACATAACACAAGTAAATGGAGACATTCCAAACAGAACTATGACTCCACGCATACAGGGTGAAGAACCTACAGCCCTATACGGGGTTTGATCTGCAAAATACAAGTCGAACGACAGAGGAAATGCTTATATTGTATTTTGTACATTTAGTATGTTTCTTAGGAGACTTTATGAACAATGAAATGGCCCCTGACAGGAAAAAGTTTCCCTACTCTTGCTCCTACATACCCTTGGCATGGGAGCGTGTATGTATCTGCAGCATTACTTGGCTATACAAGAAAGAAACCAGTTGAAATATCGGCTTACCTGTTCAGTCAAAGCACTAATATTGAATGACCGAAACTACCTTTGGCATCATCATCGAAAAAATGTCCAGCATTTGTTAAATGTCACATACTGTAAAGGCAAATGAAAGAAAACAACCTAAAATGGATCAGTAGCTGACTTTTTTTTCTTTACTTTGTCCACTGGAATAAATAGAACGCACATTATTGCTTATGTGACACTTGCATTGCTAAACTATATTTGCGATGTTTGTAATTTGGACCTGAGACTTTGAGCCGCCCAGATCGACTGATCATCTTTTAGAGTCCACTTGTCTTTAGTGAGGACGCCTCAACATCGATGTGTCCTCCGAGCTTGTGGATGTGCAGGTTTTGATTTTTTTTTTTTTTTTTAATGTAGTGATTAAGCATCTCTGCCTCATTGCAGAAGGTTATCGAACACAGAGTCTGGTAGGATGGAGATTTTCAGCTTCTTTTCTGGCCAGTTGTATTCTTTTGGTAATTTTGTCTTTTAAAAGAGGAAAAACAGGTCAAGTCAGTCAAAGCAAAACTGAGACAAAAATGTACAATTTGGTAAGAATTACTCACATCCTCACGAGTATTAAGATCATGTAAATCCCCAAGCATCTGATCCACACACTCTTCAGTCAACAATATCTACACAGGGAGTACAGATAGTCATTCATTACAAGTTAAAAAGGCAAAAATAAATAATACTGTTTTCCTCCAAAGTAAAAGCAAATATCTGCAAATGTTTGATTTAGATTCAATACAAGGATAACAATTCTTCCTACGTGGAGGAGCAGAGAGACCATATATACATAGCAATTATCCAAAATATCTCCTGATTCATTGTAGTTCTAAACTTAACAGAAGAAAGATTTATTCGTTTTATATTATTTCAAAATATTTTAGTGCCTTGGGAGGTAGTTCCACTCTGGTTAAGAATGCACTTGAAGTTACGAACAAATGCACACGTTGGTCTGCATACCTGAAGCCAGGGGCCATGAGCAGCGTATGGATGCTCCTCAGTAGCAAAGGCACCCTCCACCCCAGTGGACACAAACGTAATGGCCGTGTCGCCATTGATACTTTTGAAGGTAAAATGTCTGCCGTGAAGCAAACGGCCCCTGCAAGACATTCATTCAGAGTGTCTAATTCTACTCAGGAAACAGTGTGAACATACTATGTTACAACATACACTATGTCTTGAGCAAACCTTTTCCATGTTCTTCTTTGCCCTAAAATAGTACAAACGTGACTACATGGCGCTACAATGCCAATTCTAATATTTATCATATTTAGTACCGTAAGCAAAGAGGAAGCAGCGTTCCAGACTCTTGGTTAAATTTCAGATGGACACTTTCCAACTGCCGTGTTCGGACTAACTCGTGCGGGACAATCGCTGTTGAGCTCTCGCTTTCCAAACTGTCCTTTCGACTTCTGAGAAAACGGAAAAAAAGGGAACATGAGTGAGGAAGTATGATGTGCTTCATCAAACACTGAGGAAGTTGCTGTAAACAACTGCTGCATAGGAAATGAATCTGTGCTACGGAGAATCACCATACACTAACTTACACAAAATGTCCTCTGAAATGCGCTTCAATACAATGGTGTATTGACTAAAAAGTTTACTTTGTTTTCTGAACATGCTTGGGACTCAAAATAATTGCACCTCAAACCATCTTTGCCCACTCAATGAATGGAAATGGCCCTAAAACACACTAACACAATGAGAAACATTGCACTCTCCAGTATTAGACTTAATCAAATAATAATTTTATATTAAATTAGATTTGATAGTGATAAAAGCTTCTTTTTTATATTCTATCTCACTGCTCTTTCTAAAGTGCACACTGCTGCCTTATCCTTACTTGGGTTGCAGGCTTGCTGGTGCCTACCCCACCTAACTTGGGGCGGTAGGCGGGGGGCACACAGAGACGAACAACCAATCACGCACCCAATCACACCGAAGGACAATTTAGAATGTCCAATTCCCCTGCCATGCACGTTTGGAACGTGGGAGGAAGCTAGAGTGCCCGGAGAGAACCCACGCGGGCTCAGGAAGGAAATTCAAACTCCACAGAGGAAGGATGGATTTGAACTCGGGTCCCTAAACTGTGAGGCGGACATGGTAACCACTGCGACACGAGCCGCCAGCAGCATAACATGTACATTACTGTACATAATACTAAATGAAGGCTTGCTGATGAAACAGAAGCAGCAGCAGGAACAGTAGTCATTACTCTCAGTTGCAGATTTGCCTGTGAATACTGTTAAATACTTTATGGACATTTGTTCCTGGATTGTTTGTGTTCAAATATAATTTCTTAAAATTTGTACTGCAATTGAGGGAGGGTTTGATTCTTGCTCCGGCCTGTCTGGTTTTGAATGTTCTCCTCACACTCACGTGGGTTTTTCTCAGGGTACTTGGGTTTACTCCCACATTCTCACATCACTCTCACACTCACATTCCCACACATGCACGGTAGGTATATTGGACTATCCGAAATGTCCTAAGGTGTTTTTGTGAGCGTGGATGGTCATTGGTCTCTGTGTGCCCTGCGATTGGCTGGCATCCAGTTCAGGATGCACCCGGCCTGCTGCCCAAAGACAGCTGGGATAGGCACCTGCAAGCTCATGACCCTTGTGAGGACAATCGGTTAATAGATGAATGGATAGTTTCCTTAACATTTCTACGTCCTTTTCAAACATGTGTTAGCATGAGGCAAGGTTTTGGGGTTGCACTGTAAATGGCTGAAGGAAGCACTTGTTTGCCGGCTGCCAAACTGCTGCTTGCGATCTAATGCTTGTAATTAAAATTTTAGCTCATAGGTCCACCTAATGGCCTCTATCATTAAAAAAAAAAATCTGAGTTCACTTTTAATGTAGTTGTCAAAATAAACATGCAGTATAGCTGATAATGTTACCGTGAGTCAACATATAATGGGTGGGGAAGCGATGGCCCATATGAGGCTTGCACAACCATTTGATCCAGCCTGTTGTCAAGCAAACTGTGAGTATGAGCCCACATTTAACCCACATAATGTTCATAATATAATACTGGCTCCTCCATCATTGCATCACTTTTGTAACAACTGGTATTTATTATTGACCCTCGCAATACTAGGAAAAGTGAAATGGACCAAAAAAAAAATAAAAAATCTACCAGTATGCGTGTACTCACTGAGGTCTGTCATGTCTTTGGCTACTGATGGGGGGCAGTGCTGCCTTGGTATTAAACTCCAGGCCTTTTCTTAATGTCTCCCTGATCTGTTCCGTGTCTGTCAATACACAAGATGGTCAGCATGGAGTGATCCCACCGGGCACTGCAAACCCACTCACGAAATAAAAACACCTTTATTAGAAAGTCTGCGTGGCTGCGTGCCAATGCAGATGGACCGACTGTCCTCGTCGTCGTCTGGCGGGCAACTCAGGTCGTCCCACATGCACTTGGCGCTGACGCCGCTCAAGTTGGAGCCCTCCGTCTCAATACCGTGGTCCACTCTCTCCTGCTTGGATGAGCAAGATAGATGCAATCAACAGTAGGCCTGTGTGGTGGATAAATTACCAAAGGCGGACACCTCAGACACTTGGGAGTCATAAACAAGGCTTTAAAACTGGAAAGTGACACCCTTTTTTTTTTTTAAGTCAGAGTTCATTTCTGTTCATATAAAGTCATGCTACATTGATCATGCAAAGATTGACCGTTTTTTTTTTCTAAATATATTATGCAGCATGGTTTAAGCATAATAGGGTTCATTTATAATTATTGCCTGTTTAAAACAGAGCTTCAGACTGTACATTTTATTACCCCTGCCTACTGCATGGAGTCTGCTAGGATAGGCACCAGCAAGCCTGCGACCCTAGTGAGGATAAGCAGCTATAGAAAATGCATGGAAAATATATATGCTTGTCCTAATCTTCTTACCAAAATCATAATGAACCAGTTCTATAATAGTATACAAATAATTTTAGGACTTCTATTGCAGCATCTTAGTAAAAAAAATCATCAATAGTAAAATCACCATAAAATGATCATCCAGTGATCGAAATACAGTGAACCCCGCTGTGCACTAATCACGAATTCTCCTAGATGTTTTTTCTTCATTTTAAGCTTTCATCAAATTGTTTGAATCTCACAAAACAGGCCTGATTTTTTTAAACTGAGACAATATAACTTACAATTTACAATGTATTTGTTTATTTTGAGCTACATTTTAAAAAAAAAATCAAGATTTTTTAAATGAGAATTATTTTCTGAAATTCTTGCCTTCTATTGAGAACCACTTGCTTAAATTTGATTTGCAACTTGCTTAAATTAAGAATTTCTGACGTTTTTTTTTAACTCAGATTGTTCTTAAACTGTTACAAGAAAATTGGCCTATTTTTCCCCACATTATCTCTAACTGAAATACACTGCAATAAAAAGATTATGCCCCACCCTTAATTTGTATCTAAACCTTACTTAAGCCACCTTTGCGAAGTGGACAGAACGTAAATAAGCCTTACTTGTAGATGTGGATCAATGTCAAAGATGGTCTCCCCTCTCCTCATATCCGTGATCAGCCAGGGACCGCCAGCTCTAACATATACAATAGCCGTCATTAATAGGTCAACCAGACAGCATTTTTAAAAACAAAGGTTGTGTTTTTCTCCAATTTGGTAAGCAAACATGAAAATGTAACTTAAAAGTCTGATTTTTAATAACTGTGTAATTGTGTCAAATCATTTGATGGATCCCAATCACACTGAACCCCAATGACATTGGTAGAAAACATTTTTTTAAGTTTGCAGTCAAAAATATGTTGTGGGATGGATTGAAGCTCAACTCACACTCGAAGCCCTCGCATCAGTTCCAAGATGCCTTGGCCGTTCCACTGTTGCGCCGCCTGCAGCTCTTCTGTACAAACACCCACAATCTGCAGGCAACAGGAAAACATGTGAGATTAAAGCGTTTGATGATAAAAGTATGCTACGAATGGCCGACACGCGCAAGGAAACTTTTTCTCTGCGAAAGTACAAATGTATGCTTTTAATCAATTTTGTGCTCTAGCTTAAAGAAAACACGACTGCATAGGAGGACTCCAGTCCTCTAGGGGCGATATCCTGCCTGTTTTGATTTTTTCTCTCCCCAACACACCTGATTCAAATGATCAGTTTATTAGCAAGCTCGGCAGTTGCTTGAAAATTATCCTAATCATTTGAATCAGGTGTGTTTGAGAGGGAAAATTCAAAAACATGCAGGATACTGGCCCTCGAGAACTGGAGTTTGAGTTTATTACAGTTTTTATTGTAGGTGGGTTTTTTTTTTTTCATTCACAGATTAGAAAGTAAGTACTGGTTCTTCCTAATGGAGGATTTGTACTTTGTCAAAACAGTAATGTAGACACAATCCTTAATAAGCAAAAAAAAAAGACAATGTTCAGGGTGATTGATTCTTTAAATACCTTAACCAGGCTCTTATGCATAAAACAATTTATCGGGAATGAGTCACATCACAAATATGTATATCGTTCCGACAGACGAAAATTATCATAATGGATAAAACTAATGTATTGCCCTGTCCTTGTCTATTGCTATGAAATATTTATACCCACCTGCAGGAAGCTGACTGTGCCAAAAGGAGTTTGTATAGGATGCATTTGAGGGTCCTCTGTGAGCAACATATGCTGGATGCGAGACTCGCTGTTGTCCAGGGGATTGTGCCATGATATGTGGTCACCACTACAAAACGTGTTTTCTGTGGTGACATGAAAAGGTCAATTATAATCCCTCGTGTGTTAGTTTGCATTTGGACTAGAAGAGAGTGGTTGCGGGTGTGACAACTTCAAACTTATCGACACAAAGCAGAATTAATAGTAATGAGGATATTTGAGGTTGACACCTCATGACAAGAAAAGCGTCTCTCTATTTGCATGTTCTTGGGTGGTAGTATGCACAAAGTTTAGTTTGGCTGTGGTGTAACTTTGTAAAGGGCGGGGAAAGTTGGGGATCAGCAATCGCTGAGCACAGATGCCAGGCCCACCCACGAGCAAATTGATCCCAGCTGGAGGCCTGAGATGGGGAGACTCGAGCCTAAAATGGGCTATTTTTTCAAAATGGAGCCAAATGCCTCTTTTGTCTCAATATATGGTTTTTACAAATCCATGACAATTGCACATGTCACAGTGGGACCATTGATTTCAAACTCAACAGTCTTCCAAGTCGGACATAGACAAGAATAATCATCTCAGAGAGATGCGTGTTGGCCACCAAATTGTATAGACGTACGGTACATCACTTTTTGGGATATTCTTTTCCTGTATGTAACCCCAACGCTGCAGAGGTGAAGAAAAGTTCAAAAGGAAAAATACACATCGATTGAAGTCTTGATTTAATTTACAATTTTCGAATGGGGAACTTTACTTTTCTAATTATGAACCAGAATGTCTAACAGTATCTTAACAGACTGTTTGGCCTTATACAGTGGACTCCTGCTATTATACTAAGATTGATTGTTTTTTAACCCACACAATTCTTTAATAAGGGGTAATATACACCACAAATATTTTCTTTTAAGTGTTCCCCTCCTAAAAAAAAAAATGTTTTACAATTCTAAAAATATTGAAAAAAAAATTGTGAGTAAGAGAAAGTCCACTACATTCCATCCTAAATAATCACAAAAACCCTGTAAGAGCTGTCATAGGCAGTACAATGTCTAAATAACAGTTCCTGTTGGCAGTCCCGCTTCCAACAGATTCAACTACTCTGGAAACCTGAAGAAGCCACTTCTACTCATACAAATAGAGATGAAATAGTGATCACACTTTAAGAGCAGTTACTGTCCTTAACATTTGGCAAATGAAAACATAGCAACAGTGGTCAAAAGGGGTTCTTGTCTCATAAAAACAGTACAAGTAATAACAGATAAGATGAGCCAGTGAAGTATATCAAATACAGTAAGAAGTCAACCACTTTTTTGGAAAAAAAATACTAACATCACATGTGATGACGAGTGTTTTGCTTTTTGTTTCGCTTTTTTTTTTCTCGTGACACCACCATTTCACCATTACAGTGTTAACATTTACAATATTGACATTTTAACCTGAGAATACATTAACATTAGATGATATGTGGATTTTTTTTAAAATTAAAACAAAAAGAAAACCAGTGTCAAAACATTGGTGCTTCCACTGCATAACTATTATATCAGGTAAATAATAGAATGGGACTACATAGTCGCCTTTCATTTTATATTCTTCTGATGAATAATATTAACTATGGCTCGGTGTAGTTTCGCTCATCAGTGTGCTTTGCTTCTCACCCGATTGAAACACGTAGCGCGCCAAGCCTTGCATTAATTCAGCAGGCCAAGTGGGCGGTGCCGTCTCCCCCATCTCTCTTTTCAGTCTGAAAGTGAGCTCAAAGCCAAATCCACTGGGTTTGTCTATTCCTGTGAATCTGACACAAACACGTGGTGAGAAACAAAACAGCATTTGTGCCTTCAGGCCCCTCTCATATGCATGAGTCTTGTCAGAGGCACAATGCAAATCCATTTTGGGGGGAGGTCATGAGAAACATGCTAATTAGGGGCACATACAGCAGGCGTTGAGAATTTGGGAGCAGGGGTGTCCCAGAATACAGTGTATTGAGGCATGGGCCGATAACCGGGTTTACCATGGTGTTTAAAAATGGTTGTCTCTTTGTGCCCTGCGATTGACTGGCAACCAGTCCAGGGGTGTCCCCCACTTATTGCCTGAAGACAGCTGGGATAGGCACCAGCAAGCCAGCAACACTAGTGAGGATAAGTGGCTTAAGAAAATGGATGGATGGATTTTTTTCAAAGTCTAGTGTGTCTCACTGTGGACTCTCATGGACACACAGTAGAGTTCAGTGATACTGTATCATTAATGCTTGAGTTGCCTCAACCAGTCGGTTCTAAAAACAATTAGAGGGCAATTGATATTTTTATTTATTTATTTATTTATTTTTAAACTTTTGGCATACATGGATGATGATGTTTTTGTCTTAAAAATAGCTAAACAGCATTTTAGCACAGTGACTTGCCAAGAACAATAAAAAAACTGAATGTTAATGTATTTATTTATTCATTCATTCATTCATTCATTTATTTATTTGTACTAGACATGGTAGACATTTTTTAAGTACCATATAGTCAATATTTTGAAAATAGTCTGTGTTCAGTGGGAAAAATTGAGCTAGAATTTTAATGGGGTTCTACTGTGACACTGTGATATTTTTGCTCAAGTTTATCATACCATCAGAATCTGATATCCCCCTATGTCTTTTGTTTTGAGTTAATTTTCTCTTAAAACTTTGATGAGAGTATCTAACATGTTTGATCTTTTAAAAGGAATTTAAAAACCAAAAAAGTGCTCTCTGCTCAAAGTTTAACAAAGTTGTCAGCAGTCGTATATTACAAGGATAAATTCACCTGTAAGGGGCTAAATTCTTGTCCCATTTCAAAAAGGATACTGAAGAGTGATTAAACGATGTTTCTTATTTGAGTAATCACCTCTGTCCTGCATTTTGGTATACAATATGGAATACCTATCTAGTCTAATTATAGTACAGTGATATTTTAGTGTAATTGTAATATTTTAAGTAAGGGTGGCCAAAGCTGGTCCTTGAGAACCATAATCCAGAATCCTGAGTGTTGATTAAAAGGAAACATCAAAAACATGCTGGACTGTGTGGCTCTCAAGGACCAGACTTGGCCACCACTGATTTAGAGTAACGTATAATAACATAATAATGAATTCCACACCCAATATGTACAATAATTATAAGGTTAAAGAGTCCAATCAAGCAGGCTTTGAATTTCCCACTTTTCTAGCAGATTTAGTAGGACGACCCAAGAAAGTAGACAACCATAGCCTAAATTACTACTCACTCGTGAACTCTGTTGTCTCCGTATAGATCGCTGAGTCCAAGGCTGACGTAGTGCCAATGCTCTTGGACGTCCTGGGCTGGGCAGCCTGTATTTCGATACATACTAATATAGTCTAACGGGTCTGGACCACCTAACCTGCATCAAAACACAATGATCAATTGAATACAGCCCCACTCTGCAAGGGATTTAGTAACAACACGGACATGCAACGAGCGTGGACAAAAAAATTAATTTAGCGTTTAGCGTGTGTTTGTTGCACTTTTTTTGCCAACATGAAACAGGCAAATTCTACGCTCAGAAACATTGCAATAACACATCAACGAACGTGTGGCTGTAGTGTTAGCATTGAAGCTAACTTTTTACACCCCCAACCAATAAGCTCAGATCAAGCTGACGGAACAAATACAACAAAACAAAAAGTATTTACCGACCAATATTTTACAATGGCTGTAACTTGAAGCGGGTTTGCCTGGTCGGGATAAAGTCGCCGACATTCCCCGTAGATAGCCTGTAGTCCTGGGGGAAACAGTGACGAGAGCCCGTGCGCTTGGGCACCGCTGTTAGGCCGTACTTCATCCATGTCACGGTCTCGAAACGAGCCTTAGTAAACTACAAACCACAACGTGAATGCGACTGTTCTAAACGAACTACCCCTTTCCGATTATAACAGTTGAACTAAATTGTATAGGCTTTACATTAGCGTCGCTATGGATATATTTTATGCTTCGCCCATATGGGGCCCAGCCTGTTGAGCATCCTCTCCGAACACGCTAGCGATTGGTTGGTAGAATATAGTGACGCCACAGACTGACGTTGTCGTTAGCCAATCAGGAACAATTGTTGTTTAGAGTGTACTTTTTTGTTGTTTACTGGTTACAAGTAACGATGTGTTGTACATAACATGCTCAATGTAATATGATAACCATCTGCCCGGTGACACTTCCCTCTGTGCTCCCCTGCCATTTTTTTTTTTTAAAGGTCACCAGTGATAGGCTTTTGCTATCTTCTAGAATCTTGTGAAAGTAGTCATTTTTAAAATGTTAACTTAAATCATAGAAATAAAATAACACAACATTGCTTTTTATTTCTTAGCTACTTCATTACATCACTGATTATGATTATTGTAAGAGATGAACAACATAGTTGGTGTCTTCACATCAGGTCTGGACTGATCATTTGGCAGAGATGATAATTATTCATAATAACTGCACATTCAGATTTAAATGTAGATAATTAAATACACTTATTTATTGAACGGCGGTAGACTCATTAGCATGCCCGCCTCATAGTGTGGAGGTCATGGATTCGCTTTCGGCTCCAACCTTCATGTGTAGAATTTGCACATTCTCCTCGTGCGTGTGTAGGTTTTCTCCAGGTTTCCTCCAACATTCTAAAAACATGCATGGTTTGTGTATTTAATTCTTTGAATTGTAAATAGGTTTGTGAGTGTGAATGGTTGTTTGTGTGCTCTGTAATTAAATGACATCCGGTTCAGGATGTACACCGCCTACTGCTCAAAGACAGCTGGGATAGGCTCCAGGATGCTTGCGGCACTTTAGATTCAAGATTCAAAGTGTTTATTGTCATGTGCACGGTGTAGAAACAAGTTTCTCTGTACAATGAGATTCTTACATTGCTCTCCACATGAATGTTGTAAAAAAAAAAAAAGAAAATACTATAAATCCCACGTTAAGTCAAATACAATGTATAAACAGCACATACTGTAAGTAATAGAGCACAAGTCTGAACCGTAGGAGGATGAGTGGTCAAGTTAATGGATGAATGGATAGACATTTTGTTAATTTCGTGTAACACTTACTGTGCATGCCACCTCTGGCCACCCCTAGTAAACTTGGCCCACCCCATTGCCACTGCCTAGGCTGGCATATTTTGTGGCAGATACAGTGCTGTTTATTTATTAGTTTTCCTCCATTTCCTCCCGGAGAACAGCCCACAATTTACGATAGGGCTGTTCCCTGTATTATAAATCTCACGTCACACAACAGATGAGACCATCAAATATAAAGAAAGTGCATTTATTTCACTTTAATATTGAGTATAAATATACAGCAGAGTATTACGTAACATGTACAATACAGTACCATTCTTTGCAGCCCTGTAGTTGATGTGTGCCATGCCAAAAGAACTGAGCCCATAGACGACACCCATAAATGCTACCATCTATGGAATTCAGTTCTCATAGTGGAGCACATATGTAAAGAGGTCTTCATAATACATTCGATTGATCCAAGGTTAACAGTAACAAAATGAGTACAGGTCAATATACTGAACGTTATCAATTACATATTAAAAAAAAAACAACAACAACAACACACATACAACCACCATTCCCTTTTCCAGATTAAGAACTAAATTCACATTTCAAATTTACCAAACCAGTGATTCTCAAAGTGTGAAATGAATTGTATTAGTAGCACATAGACTCCTTCTAGTTTTATGTGAAAGGATTACTGAATTATTTACAATCTTTAAAACAATTAAAATAATGAAATACACCAAATATATTAGAATCAAGCTAGTAGCTTTAAAACACTCAATTACAGAACCTTTTTCAAGCAAAGTTCAGTTATATTTAACTCTTAAGCATAATACATTTGTATCTAATCATTTAGATATAACTGTAAGATTCTAGTTTCTTACGGTGATAATTAATGTACTGTATGTTTGGGGATTTAAAACAGACTTTTTGATGATTACTCTTACAGAAATTTCACATTACTGTAATTTCTATTTTCATATGACAGTGGCACTTGACAAGGATTTGAGTTGGTACTTGGCGAGTTAAGTTTGAGAACGTCTTAATTGGAATATACAGTACATAAACTAAAAAAATGCAACAAACATGGATTGACAAACCAATGCCAATAAAAAAGTATGCCTAATTGGTGAGCAATACAATTGTATATTGACCAATACAATTTTGACTTACTGTATCAACTAAATCATGACACAAAAGACAAAACTGTATAGTAGGCCTTTTACAGTACATTACACAGCAGAACTAACCTTTCGAAATATCCTCAATTTTAAGAAAATGTGAAGCGAAAGTGAAATCAAACCTTTACAAAGTCAATTACAGCCACACTGCAGCCCGATGAGCATGTTGTGACCATTTTTTTTCTTGATTCCTGACAGGTTGATGAAAGTGCTGGACGGCGGATGATGTGACTCAAACATTACAAGCGCCTCAAATTCAATGAAAACAACTTCAGGACTATAATCAAAACATTATAAGGAAGTTTTATCTTCAAAAACAATTGTATGGTTGCTTCTTCCTTCTTCTACATTCATTTACTTGATTGGCTTGGATACCTTTTGCACTGCAGTCCCTGATAAGATAAGAGCCATTCAGAACACTGTCTTGAGGATACATGCAATACAATTGAGGAAAGGCCACACCTGAGCATTGCCAGGAAACGACAAATATTCCTGGCAGAGGTGGCAAACAACCGGTTCTACAACCTAAATGCCCTGAGAGGACATAAACTGGCGAGATGGCAACAAAAGTCATCAAGATCAAGTTCAGGTGAGTGAAATACCTTTCCATTACCTTTTCTTTCTGCCCGGTTCAAATGAAGCATTTAGTTTTCAACCTTAATACTTGCCTCTTTACTCATGTAGCTACATCTCACCAATGTCTTGGCCGATCAAAAACTTCATAAATAAGTTCTCAATAGGGTATATGCTTTCCAAAAATGAAGGAACAAAAGCCTTCCCTGGCATCTGCTCCGTGTCCCAGTGTAGAGTCCAGTGCAGTGACTTGACATCCTGCTTCGACTTTAAATACCATCATGTTTCACATCACTTGCCGGCTTACCTCCCTTCAACACGCCCTCCTCGCAATCGGTTATTCATGCACTCCCTCCGTTCGGTAAGCTCACCAGTCACTTCCCAGTAAGAAGGAAACAGTGGGAGTCAACAGCACGCCCCCACACTGTGAATCAACACATAATAGATTCTGATGAAAAACCATCTGACTGGCCCTGCCCCCTGTTCTCATAAAGCAAAGAAGGGGAAAGGCTGCATCTACTGTTGGAGTCAGGAATTCCCCCACAGGCTTGCGTACAGCTGTCGGCTTATGACGAGACGATGACGAAGCAGACATGCGCGCCAACCCAGTGTATGCAAACCGAAACTGGAGACTCATGATCAGAAAGCAAAATATTTGCACTGGGCATTTGGAAATGATAGCAGATCATTGTACTTGACTAGTAATTCATTGTATTTTATGGTTTTGATGAGGCGTGACTTTTGTGGTGAATTGGGAACGTCGTACATATCAATTGTTGACTAACTGGCTAAAAATAACTGCAGTCAATATAAATAGGTGTTGCAACCAGCAGACACTGTTGATTCCAATGTTCCCAAAACTTGCATGTTAGGTTGATCCAGTTTTTCTCAAATAGTGGGGTAGGGCCCCCCTGGGGGGAGCCCAATGCGATGCTGGGATGTATGCATGTATGAGCCCAGGCAACAGGCTTTGCTTTTGCTGTGTGAAGTGTGATTGCGCATCCGTGGCACCAAGGTGTCGTGGTGCTCTCATTGTCAAAGTCCACGTATTCGAGATTCAAGATTCTAAGTGTTTATTGTCATGTGCACAGTGTAGAAACAAGTTTTTCCGTGCAATGAACGTCTTACTTTACTGTCCACACAAATGTCGTTTAAAAAAAAAAAGAATACCATGATTACCAGGTTAAGTTAAATACAACTTATAAACAACACATAAGCAGCAGATCACATGTATAATCCCTACACTAAACTACACTACACTATAGTAGTGCTTCTCAATTACCATATATTTTGGAAAGACCTCCCCAGGAAAGGGAAAACACCCCCCCCCCCCCCCCCCCCCCCCCACACACACACACACACACACACACTTGCCATGCCAACCATGTATAAGATTATTATCTATAAAAATTGTGTAAATATACCTAAAACTGTAGCATTTTTGGCTCTGACAAAAGGAAAAGAAAAACAACAATATAAACCAACTTTCAACAACTGTTAACCATTATTACAGCATTTATACAAGTTAAAGGTTTGTCTAAGCAGAAAAAACCCAAGTGCATCAAAATGCCTGGAATAAAAGATGCCAGTCCTTATTTTCTCACAATTACCACTTCACGTAGCAAAAACAAATCCTTTTCCTTGGGGTCATTTGGTTTCTTTTCTTTTTTTTTCTTTTGCTAATGTTAAAAATAATACGATTTTAGAGTTTCTTATAACATTTTTTGAGATAGAGATCTATTTATTGTCACCGCAGCAAGCGTGTGTGTGTGTGTGTGTGTGTGTGGGGGGGGGGGGGGGGGGGGGGGGGGCGTTTTTTTTCTTTCTATTGGTGCCTAATCGTTGCTTTTTCAAGATGTGTTTGGAAATGTATAATGGAGGTCAACTATATGTAGATTTTCTTTCTTCACGCGCCGAGACGGTTTCTATTTTCTGTGAATAGCAAGGTTCCACTAAACGCAAAGCAAATGAGGGCACCTTAGTGTGCACTGTTTTTGGGAGGCTTTGTACACCCTCGAAGTTATAGTTCATTTTTATAGCGGTTTAGTAAATACAATTGCATTAACATTTTGAGATCAGCAACATTTTAGCTTTTTTTTTAACATTTGTTAAATCAGATATAGCAATTTGTGGTGATGTGGTATTGAAAATCAGTCATGAAAAATAGATCTGTAAAGGTCTATGTTGTGGTCCCAAGAACAAGATGGTGATGACGTCAGCAATGGAAAATTTGAGTTAGACCTACGTAGTCCTCTGCTATGGCACAACTCCAGCAGCAGCGTTATTACTCAATATGATAGTGTTGAGAAAACAACTCCCAACAAAATTTTGTTGACCATGGATTTTTTTCCTACTTTTAATAAATACGTAGTTGCGCTTTGAATAACAGGATTTAGAAATGATCTGCCAGTGTCTTATGTTTTGCAGCAGAAACAATGAGATTACAAAAAAAGGACATGAGTGTAAAAGACGTTTTTATTAATGTTGTGGACATATATTAATCTCAGGTTATATGACAGCATCATTTCAAATGAGCATAATAGCTGGCGACTGAAAGAAAAAACTTTCCTCATGTCTATTAACAAGACCAGTCTTGATACATATTTCTAAACAAAAGGTCTCAACAGGTTACTTCACTGCATTTCCTGAATGTCAATTTGCATTTTTCCAGGATGTAGCCGGCATCAGCATGTGTCACATTTAGTGGCTTTTAAACAAACCACACCCAAGACTAAGGATTTTTCTACACTTTTTCAGAGAAGGAGCAGATGACAAAAGGTAGAGGTCCATTTCCGGAATGAGTCTCACAGAGACCCACCACTGACATACTGTGGCACCCGAATCCGCTTTCAAGCAACATCATCGGGCAGCCGGGTAAGTTGCAATTGACATTTTGAGTTGGACTTCAGAAACAAACCTGGCTTTCATGCTTCTGTTTGAACACGGGGAAATCACTTGCAAAGGTCACCGAGCCCATTTCCTTTTTTCCCCCTCCTGGTGCGCCTAAATAGACTTGGATCAGCCCCCTTTCAAGTGCTTCTCAGTACTTACTTACCGGATAATGTCTGTAGAGGGAGGAAGTATGATAGAAAATAAATAAATAAATAAATAAAAACAACCAGGCCGACTCTGGGATGCGACAGCATGTTTATTAAAACTGGTTGAATACATAATGGGACACATTGCTCAAGTGTCAATTTTTAACTGTATTCTCAGGTTTTTCACTCAAACTTAAAATGCATTATGGCATATACTGTAGTTGCATGTCCTACACTGTAGCTGCCACTATTTTTGAAGCCGCTAAGCATAAGGTACATTAAGTGATACACGATAGCCTTCAACAGCGTGGAAGCATCCAGAAAATTCTGTTGTTCAGAAGTTATTTTGAAATGTTCTTATTGTTGGAAAAAAACTTTTTTCTTTGAAATCACATTAATAGTCTAAAGAGACCTACTTTTCTGCTACTCCTTGAAGGAATACAGTACAGTCGGCCCCCGGCTTACGAGCACCCTGATTTACGAACAATTCGCCTTACGAGCGTGGATCAGGGAGATTTTTGTCCTCCGCTTACGAACAAACCTCTCGCCTTGCGAGCAACTCGACATGCCGGCCATTGAGTATGTAGAAATGTTCTTGTTTAATTGCGTCAATAAAATCAACAGTAGCGACATCATCAATCATCAGTAGATACTTGTGGCAGTAACGTGAACGCTATTGGTCTTACAACGTCACACTGACTGTCTCACTCACGGTGTCTAAATATATTACCATTTAAGTGTAGTGTTTGTACAGCTAAAGGGAAAAACAGCTGACATGAAATTAAATGTGCCGATTGCAGGACAAAGAATTGTCATTGGTTTAAATGTGTGTTTTTTTTAAATTAATTGTCAATACATTCCAACCGTTTAAAAAAAAAAGTGCGAATAATTATCAGTCAGTCACGGAGATGCGAATATGCTATTGGTCGATTAAGGTCACCCGGTCTCACTCACGGAGATGCTATTGGCCGGCGTCACACGTCAATCACAGAAATGCCGATATGCTATTGGCCGAACGCCTTTATCTAGCTTGATGGGACAGGATGGAAGGAAGGAGAGAAAATTAGTGAAAAACGGAATGTTGTGAAGACTTTGCAAACTTTATCTGTTAGACATAGCTTCTAAAATTACTAGCAGCGGTAAAGAAAGAAATAAGAGGATGATGTTTTAGTATCTGCGTGATTTGCACCCTGACTGAAAGAGTTACTGTAACACTCTAAGACCAATAGCATATCTATCGCCGTGTTAACTTTGAGCGTTGGACTCTGCCCCCTCTGTTTACACCCAGCTCAAGTCTCGTCGTTTCAAAGGTAAAAGCTATTAATCCATTGTATTTATTATATAATGCAAGTGAACAGCAGAATAGGTCACTCAATTTTAATATATGAATACAGTGTGTCGTTTTTACCTAAGGCTTCGCGTTGCACGCATTCACGAATTAACATGGGTTTGGATTGCCCGCTATACGAGCAATTCGAGATACGAGCGTAGCCGCTGAACGGATTAAGTTCGTAACCCGGGGGCCCACTGTACTATAATTTCACCATTTTCAGCAAGTATTTTTTTTATAATTAATTTGATTACTTAAATACTATTCAAGTACCATGTACTATTAATAACTTTAAAAACACACGTTTCCACTTGCTGTCGACTGAAAATGACATCACACATGCTCAGGTTACAATCAATCACGACTCAGGCTGCAAACGTCACATGACCTACCACAGAAACCAGGTGAGACGTGATTGGTCAGTAACTGAGCGTTGAGCACATCTGATGTTGTTTTCAGTTGACAGCAAGTGAATAAAATGTGTTTTAGAGGTATTCATTGTACATGAAAAATATGTTTTTTGTAGACAAAACATTGTCTTTTTACTGCTGAAAATGGCTTAATAAAGTAAGAGAAGTATCCCTTTCATGCTAACAACTGACAGTTACTCATTATTAAAGATAATTCATGGTATTCATTTATGTGAAAATACTGACATGTGATGATTTCTCACAATAATTATCAACACTGATTTACCAGCGGCTACCAGATAAATACCAATCTGTTGTATTTTTATTGATCCCTGCAAATATTTCAACATCTTAGAAAATCACAATGCTCCGCCACTACTGAACTACCTTAAGAATGAGAGTTTGTGTGCTACTTGGTTCCAGCGACATCCTTATTAACTTGGTTTTACCTTCACTGAGAAAAATTCAGCAAATTTTGAAAAAGTAGTGTATGTGATTAAAATATTTGTGTTTAAAATCTAATTAAGGCAAAGTACTCATAGGGATTTTTTGAATTTTTGATTTATTTTTAGTTCATCATGTTGGCATAATTGGTTTTTGTCTCTTCGCACAGGCTGGCTTGTTTTGACTTTGCCCCCCACCAGCATGAGCTACTGCGATTGATTTTTAAAGCACAGGACAACAACATGCCTCTGAAGTCCATCTTCGCTATCCCACAAGTGATTCACAGCAAAAACCCTCCGCTCCTCCACAAAAGTCTCAAACAGGTGCAGACCACCACCCACACCAAAGTAGTGGGACTTGGTGGCCACATAGATGATTCCGCGCGGTGCTAAAAGTTTGTGGAAGATGTCGTGTAGCGCAGGGTAATAGGCAGTGTTGTAGATTGTCTCTGAAGTCATGATAATGTCATATTTTAAAGGTGGGTCCTGACTTGAGGCTAAAATAAGAAAGGTGCGCCAGTCACCAGAGAAGAACTGGCACCTTTGTAGTAACAGAGCTCTTTTGTCATGTTTTAATTTGATCTTACTTACGTCTTCCTTGTCATTTGTTTCCTTACTTTTTCCTTTACCGTCACCACCGCAATCATCATCATCATCACTGTCATCATCTTGGCAATTGAGAATAACATTAGATATAGTGAGCTGCTCAAGAACCGTACTGTTGTAGTCCTGGAAGTGGACTTTCCTTGCTCTTCTCTTAAGTGACATAATTCCCAAAAGCCCGGCGCCACAGCCGAGATCCAAGACAGTCTTACCGCCAAACGTCTCGCCTTCCCTCTCCATTACCTCCAAGAGGTCATACGTGCACTCCCACACCTTCAGTCCACCCTCATACACTCCCGAGATGAGGTCAGACCGCTGCTCGGCCGTGCGGGACAGAATGTTCTCCGTGTCCTCCCTCTCATCGATGGTCTTCTCAAAAACAGTCTCGTTGAGAAAGTGCAGGGGAGGAAGAGTGCCAATGGTGAGGGTTTCGTAAATGGCATCCTCAAGTAAGTGCCAAAGATCAGAGGGTGGAAAGTGCTCTTTGGCCTCTTTTACTGCCTCTGATGGGCAACCCCTTTCATTTACCTAAAAAAAAAAGCAGCATGGCATGGAGGACATGTATTGATTCAGTTTTGATACATGAGAAAACCCAACCTCTATTTTTTTTTTTTACTACCATAGTTTAAATATACTGTATTTATATATTAAATAATATATTTTAAATTGACACCTTTGCATTAAATTCTACCTCCCTGCAAACATTCCGAAAGTTAACCACTTATCAGCTATTGATGTCAACTGTGAGGCAATACTTTCAATCATCAAATTTGGAATGAACCGAAGTGCAACGGTAATTTGAAGTGCTACAGATGTGTTTATTGCTTTATGATTTCTAACATTACAAATCGTACATGTGATGGAATAAATTACATGAGATGTGATGGAATAAATTACATGAGCGAGGTCAACCCGTCATGTGTTGATGGTTTATCAACCAGTCAAAACATCTCACTTCTCAAATATTCATGTGCATTTGATAATTATTACGAGTCTATACCGACAGTCACCACATTAATGAAGAGTATTTTACAGGTTGACGCAACTGTAAATGGGCGCTCTCTAGTGGAGAAATTTTTTACTTGGTGATCAAATGTGCATGACAGGCAATCTTCACTTTTAGTCGAGAGAACATACTTCCTGTAGAGCCATAACATACTAGTTCTACCACTACAGTCAAGTTGAAACAAAAGTAGGACATTGTAATTTGACCAGCACAAATTTCATAGTTATCATGATCCAAATTATTCATTCTAAAAGCACACTTTCATAATAGTTCACTGTGCTAAGGTGTTCCACTCAATCGCATGCGAATAATTTAAGAGAAACATTTGTCTTTACTTACAGGTTTTGCAACACGATCGGTCTTGTCTGTTGCATTTCTCGATGCATTTCTCTGCGCGTCGTCTGGGTTTGTAGTTGCATTAACGTCAAAATTAAAACAAAAAGACATAATGGCTCGCAAGAGAAAGTTCTATTGAGTTTAGATATAGCCACGCTATAGCCACGCTATAGCCACGCTATTTTCTAGCTGCAGGGCATGTGCTTTGCAAATGCTAAAAACAACACTTCAATTCCCAGAATTCCATGCGAGATAATTCGTACAAATCTCGACAACACATATGTGAAATAACTAAACAAATCGTTAGGCAATGTATACAATACTGTGTGGTCAAAATCTTGCATAGTTGAAGGCGTGTAGCTGTGATGGCCCTCCAACAATAATGCCACCTAAAGGAGACGTCACAGCTATGCATCCGGACTCTATTGACCACAATGCTTTTCGCCGTATTCCCGCGCATGCGCACCCACTCATTTGCTCAACCTCTACCAGAACTGTCACACGAGCTGTCCTTTATCCTGTAACCCGTAGCTTTTTAATGTCAAACACTCCCGATTTGTTTGCCCCTTTGAAGATGTCGATCGGAGGATGTATTTCACCAGGTTTTTCATTCATAAAAAAGTGAGTACATACACCTCTACAAAAATCTGTCGCTCGCGAGACTTACGATGCGCACCTATTTATTTGTCAACACGGGAACGACATCCTCTAATCAGAGGCCAGATTTAGAGGGATTTGAGTACTGTCTGGTTGCTGCAAAATACCCAAAGTACTGGCTTGAATAGTGCATTGGCTGAATGGGGTCCGAGCAAACATTACTGCTTTAGCTTTATTGTATAAATTCAACCCTTGCAGACAATTTCGCACAGAACACCTCAAAACCTCCAGCTCCACCCTCTCTGGAATGCAGATAAACATGATTAGGTCTTTTGTCAGACTTTTGTTTGTATCATTCATGACCTCGCTTCATTTAACCTATTTATACTACTCGGGAAAAAACTGAAACAAAACAGTGCAAATTATATTGTATGTCTAAATCATATACAGCTGAACTGTACTTAACTAGTGTATTGGATTGGATTAAAACATGCATTGTTCGAACTATTCATTTAGTGGTTATTTCACATATCACTATTAGACTATATTTACATCGTGACAAAACAAGAGTTGAACCAAAATCCAAAACATGAAAACGCAAAAACAAACAAACAAGCATTAACAAAAATAAACATACATGAAATCTGACTGTTCCCCATCAAGACACTAATCCAGATAGGAGTTGATGATCCGTCAGTTGGAAGAGCTTGGTTCATCTTAGTACTGTTGGTTCAGACACCCAAGTATTTTTAAAGTATTGAAAAATGTCTCTTAGGGTTTAAGGAGATTAGCTGACATTGTTTTCAAAACCCACTTTATGTCAGTTGTTTTAACAATTGTGTCTGTGTGGCAGTTTATTTAAGACACTTCTGAACTTGCCTCCTGGTTGTCAGGTTCTTTGGCGGTGCAACTCAAATATAACCAGACTAATCAAAGATGTAAATCTCATTAAAAGTTTATTAATAAGTGTTTTCAATAATTAATTGCTTAGTCACATGTAACACACAGCAAGTGCATGTACAGCATTCTCCGCCTACTGTAAGCACAGTGCAACAAGGGTGCACTAATCAGTGCTCAAATACGTAGACTCAAACAGCATAGGGTTGTTCGATGTGGCCCAAAAATAAAATCTCAGGTTGTTTTTTTCTCAACCAATAAAATCCCATTATTCGATTCCCATTTGCTTGCGGAAAAAGCAAAATGTAATGATTTTTTTTTCAATCAGTTTTGCTGTTTTTATTATTGTATATTGTTTATTATTGTATTTTTCCCTTTTGCTTTATTTCTCCTGATATCAAACAATCATAGTAGCTGTTTTTACAGGAACAGTATTGTTAAAATAAGGAATGTGTGATATTTGGAAGTAGATAACTCTGCATCAATTTTTTTCCAACATGTTTCTAAGTCACTGTGTTTGTTCACTTGACTTTGTGATGAGCATGGCAGTTCTTTCTGCACTGAATCGTCAGAATCTGTCCATTTAAAACAGTCATCTAAAAGATTCATATGGCAAATCATACGTTTAGTCACTGACTTGCTCATAGCCAGTAGCATGGCAGTGCGTTTATTTAGTAAAGCCCAGATTTGTTTAAAATTTAAAAAAATGGTTTTGAACAGTTGAACATCCCGAATATTGACTTCAGTTTATCAATAGAGTTCATTCATCTCCCTGCCAGCATTAAAAATAGAAAATACAAATCTTCATCTGTTTCTTCCTTGTAGGTGATTGGCTGTTCAAAGTGCAGGATGCGGTGGTGGTCCTGTCCGGGCTCTCTCGTGCACCTGTTACGCTGCTTGCTATTGGGGCTGTGTCCTAGAAGACGAGGATGCCGGATGCCTCTGTGGATGTCGAAAACGCAGGCCTACTTGAAGTTACTGCTGCACTCGCTTTTTTATAATATACTCACAGATTCAGATGTGGTCTTTGACTCTATGTTTGAGCCGTTACTATGGGCTGTGGATTATCTGACACGTTGGTTTGGCTTGGTAAGTACTGTACATGCTCATATAGCTGTATTCAACAAATACACTAGAGAAACATCATTTTTATTTAAAGTGTATTCAAAGCATTTTTGGAATTTTTATTCAAGAGCAAATTTTCTTTTACCACACTCCAAAAAAAGTTGGGTTCAAAGTAGCCCTATTATGGGTCAAAAGAGGACCGACCCATTATTTGTGTCTGTTTGACCCAAATTTCTGTTTTGATTTTCTCAAAACAACATCAACATATGGATCATTTTTGTACAAGACATTTTCAAAAATTGGGTTGTTTTGCATAAAACAAGTCAGAACGTTGAGTCAAACATAACCCAAATATTGGGCCTGCACTTTTTTGAAGCCATAATTGGGTTATTTTTGATGCAACTGTTTTAGAGTGTATTTTTAGGTTTTATGTCAAACTGCATCATGTTACATTTGCTTTTTAGGAATAAAAAAATGGTTGGCATTTGTTACTGTATCTAAATTTTGGTTATTATGGTGGTACTTGATAAACTCTTCTCTTTTCTTGCTTGGGTTTATGCTCATAAGGTGTTTGTGTGGATGGTGGTGGTACTGACTTCCTCCATCTTGCTGGTCGCCTACATCGTCCTTTTGCCAAATGCACTCAGGACATATCCAACCGCATGGCTTGTTTGGCACCTTTGTTACGGACATTGGAACCTAGTCATGATCGTCTTTCATTACTACAAGGCCGTCAAGACCGCTCCAGGGTACCCTCCATCTGTAAGACTGACGTTCAAGACACAACTCATTACTAAAGATATACAGTATTTTCTCAATCAATTATTATTATTTTTTTTTTAATATTTTGAATTTGTTTCAGGAAAAAAATGACATTCCCTTTGTATCTGTCTGCAAAAAATGTGTCATTCCCAAGCCAGCAAGAGCGCATCACTGTGGTATCTGCAACAGGTGAGTTGTCATACATCCCTCCATTTTCTATAGGCAACTAGGGTCGCAGGCTTGCTGGTGCCTATCCCAGTTGACTTTTATGTTGATAGCCATCTTAATATTGTCAAGCATGGAAATACATGACAGTGACATTGTTTTCTTTGTGCAGGTGCATTCTCAAAATGGACCATCACTGTCGTATCCTTTCTCTTTTCCTGTGTGTAGAATCCCACAATTATACAACGGCACAAGCGTTGTTTCCATTCTTAATGTCTTGTTTCCAGCCTGGTTGAATAATTGCGTGGGTCATTTGAACCACCGTTACTTTTTCTCCTTCTGTGTCTTCATGACATTGGGTTGTATTTACTGCAGCTTGAGCGGCAGAATCCGTTTCTTGGCTGCCTACAATGCCCTTGAGGTGAGTGCTTGTCACTTAAAATGCAACGCATCACCTTATTAAACTGCTTGGAGCTTGTGATTATGTCCCGTTCTGCTTTTCTATTGTTGCTGCCTTTCTCCTTGGCGTGTCTTTGAATTCTTGGCTTGGTGTTTGTGGGCTGCTGCTTTAGCGTTTTAAGCATATGGAATTGGAAAAATCAGGGATTCCAGTAACAGGGATGGGACCTTTAATAGGGCTTCTCCCCACTGGCCAGGTACTAACTAATTGTGCAAAGTGATCATATGTGTTTCTACTTGTGTTCATTCACTTGTTCAGATGTTTTTTATGTGTTTTTTCATTCAAGACTGACTATGTGACACCTGCACCTCCATACTCTTTCAAAGAAAAGATCATGGATAAGGGTATCATCTATATGTGGGTGCTCACCAGGTAAAAGATGTTCATGATAAAAGTCTGACAACCTAAAGAAGCATTTAAGTCATTCACTGCCTTCCCAATTAAAATGGATCTTTGTCTAGAAAAAACCTTTCATCTTATTATAGTTTTTATGGTCACAGCATGTTTTTTCATTCATTCAGGTTTTTTAAACTGATCCCAGTGAAGCTAGAACCGTGCTCCCACACAGCAACATAACATTCCAACGATCAATTACATACTACATTAGATGCAGTTGGCTTTTAACATAACTGGTCACAAGAGAGTGTAGCATTCCACCCCTATCCTAGCATGAGGGAATTCACACACAAACCATGTCGCAAGCAGCGACAACTGTGCAACAACCTAAGCAGGCAGGAAATTTGCTACACACGTATATACAAATAAGACTACAAATAAAAACAGTTTGAAAGGGGCTAATTCTAGATTACATGTTGTGTAACTTCAGCACTGTGGCAGTGGTCTTGGGAGCGCTGACCACGTGGCATGCACTTCTCATATCACGGGGTGAAACCAGCATCGAGAGGCACACCAACTCAAAAGAAAAGAGTCGAATGGAAAAATTGGGACAGGTGACTGTTTTTGATTAATTGATGTCATGATGAATCGTTGGTAGGTTTAACGGCTGTTTTTCTGTTCAATTAGTGTGTCGACTTATCTCTTCACCCTGTTTGTCAGGTTTACAAAAACCCATTCAACTACGGCAAGCTGCATAACTGGAAAGTCTTCCTTGGTGTGGAGAAGAGAAGGTGTTTTGTTATTTTTGTCACGATTGCTTTTTTAAAATTTGTGTGAACAGCTGATCTAACCTCTGTTTGATTGTCACCTTGCAGTCACTGGGTCACACGTGTCCTTCTGCCCTCTGGTCACTCACCACTTGGCGATGGTTTGACATGGGATAGTTTCCCCATCAAAAAGGAGCCAATACCAGTTTAAGCTGTCAAGCTGTTTTGTTGCATTAAGTGGGGTACACACACACACACACATCCATTTCTTTTATCATCTAAACCGATTCAGAATGACAGACCTCACAAGAGGGAAAGACCTTACCCTGTGTGTACTTACATCTTTCATGCTCCTCTTACATGTGTAAGGATATAAAAAGTCACTCATATCACACAAAATATTCAAACGTAGCCTGATTATCAATATGTGTGTACCCCACTTTAAGGTTGGCTTCAAGATGGATACTGATAGACGTAAATTGGGTGAAAACAACCTCCAATACCTCACTATGGAATGATATTTTATCCGTCGTTTTGATTGAAGCAAATAATTTAAGGACTTTACATGCTCATATTCTACCTGAGCTAATACTTGATGACAGAGAACATCCAAATAAAACACTATTATTTATCTGTATTTTTTATTTGTTAAAATGAATAAAACTTGTTTAAATAACTTTTAGATGTGTTCTTCTACAGTTTTACCTGTCATACATAACACTTGAACCATGACATTATGATCAATTTAACTGTGCCTTGCATTTTTTTGTGCACAGTGTCTCTCGGTACAATTAAATTCTTACTTTGCTGTCCACATGACTGTTGTAGAAATAAGTACCAAGTTAGGACAAAAGAAATTAAAAAAAAAAAAAAAAAAGTAGAAGCAACACACAGGTAACAGCACAGTATGAACAGTAAGAGGGCAGGCTATGTACAGATACATGCAAGAATGTGCAGGATACCTACAATAATGTGCGTATGTGAATGGTAGTTTACAGTAGGTATGACTGTTTAAAAGTGGTGTGCAAAAAAGGAGCAGCATAAATAGTGCAAAACAGTTAGAAATAATGTGGTTTTGGCACAGTCACAGCTGTATGACAGTGATAGTATAAAGTTGTATTGTACTACTATTGGCTGTTGAGAAGGCTGATGGAAGAGGTGAAGACAGAGTTTCTCAGTCTATTAGTTCAGCATTTTACACTCCTGTGCCTCCAGCCTTATGGGAGGAGAGTGGACAGTCTGTGTTGGGGATGTGTGGGGTCCTGGTGGTGGAGACAGCTCTCCTGTGGACTGGTTGATGCTCTGCAGGGAGGGCAGAGGAGTTCTGGTGATCTTGGATGCCGTTGATTACTCTTTGCAGGCGTTTGCGGGGTTGCCATACCACACAGCTATGCAGTTTGTTAGGATGGACTCAAAAAGCTGCTGTAGAAGCTGCTGAGGACCCATAGAGACAAAACAAACCTCAGAAAATACAGATTCTGCTGAGCCTTCTTCACCAGCTGTGTGGTTTTAAGTGTCTGTCAGAGAAATCTCTAAAAGACTACAACAAGCCTAGCTGCTAAGCAGCAAAAAGAGTAACTCAGACCAGCCAAGAGTGACTTTTCTCTGCCATGAGTACAGGGAAAAAAGCTTGGCAAACCAACTCATGCGTCCGATAGTACTAATTCGTTGCTCAAGCGTCCCTGCCTGCTTTTTATTCATTCAGCAAAGCATTGCACGTTACAAGACATAACAAAAAGAGCCAGTCGGGCGCCACCAACAGCTGGACCAAGGTCCCAGCTCACACTTTCCCGCGTCAACAGCTTTATCTAAGGACTGGGGCGAGATGAACTAGGACTGCATAGATGGATAGCAATGCACACTACTCTAGACAAGAAATAAGCACATAATGATAACAACCTAATATATGATTCCCCTCACAGTGTCCGGTGTTCAAACTTGGGTATCTTAACTGTGAGGCGGACGTGCTAACCAGTGTACGACAGAACCGCCAGAGTTTACAGAAATATAGTTTAATTATTGCAAATCTTTATAGTTGTTTAGACTTGTTGTTGTCCAAGTATCTAATTGAAACACTGTATTGTTTAAATTGTTGAAGACATTAAAACGTGGTTTCTTTTAATCATTAGGAGCAATTAATCATTCAATTAATGATATCATTAAATTCCAAGCTATCATGACATCCTTTTCAATAGTATTGTGAATAAAACCACATCATTTCTGTTATCATTTACTTTACAGATGGAGGGAACCAAAATATATGAACTATAGTGTCTAGGCACTTCTGACAAAATCTACAGTTCACCTCTATATCTTTTGCTTATAGGGTAAAGGTGCAATATCTTTCTGGAACATGGATCTTATGCATCCATTGTTATTTAGAAGACGAATCAACAAACACACTTTTCTTACAGTTGAGTCTGTTGAGTTACCAAACGGTTGTAAACCATTAGATTCGATAAACACTGTAAACGAAATAAACACTTGAAGCGTCAGCCAAAGAAAGTGTGCACATCAAATGGCGTGCTGAGTATGCTTTTTCCACAACCACGATTGCAGTGTACTTCGGATTCAGACGTGAGCAACTTAAAAATAAGACTTCCGTTTTCTCAGTAAGCGACTATATTGATAGGTTAACACATGCGCCTAATTTTTCTATATACCGTCATCTATATGATTACTTGTAACAACTGCCGTTTTGATGCAACGTTTATCTTTGATACTTTTGTCATAGTCGTTCTTATAGATAATTATGTTTTATTTCGAAAGGCACGGGGCTTTAACTTCCGGCACCTCTAGCGCGTCTGAAGAAATGTTGTTTTAGCGCATGCGTGAAGGCTGATCACTGGCTTTATGCTTCATCGATGCAAACCTCTTGCACGGTTTCAGTTCTATCCTTTTCTACGGGATTTTTGAGGAATACAAGTATTTAAAAAAATAATAATTTTGTATTTTATTCTCTGCAAAATATTCCCAATTTGTACATCTATGTTCCTTCTCCGAAAGCTTCTGTAGAACAACCTGACCTTTTTGACATTTTCGTGGCCTCTTGAGAAAACTTGGATCTCGGATGTGGCAAGCTAATTGTCGACGAATGCATCATTTCGCAGACTGGATTTCAGGTACGTATTTAGAAACAAGAGGAAGAGTTGATTGAACAAAAAATCAAACATGTAAATTCGCGAATTAAATATTTATGTTTAAGTGGACTACATTCATATGCATAATGCAATAATTAATAAAATTTTGACTGCAAAAGTTATAGTACAAAGATGAAAAAATAGTGGCGCATGAACCTGGAGCGTGCTTGGGTCAGCTGGCAGTACACGTGACGTAAACATGGCAGACCGTGCAGGAACACGCTGAGCTGTCACAATTATTTCACAAAATGCTTTGTAACACCACGATGACTGACCGAACGGCGTGTTTTTATGATATGTGGACGTGATTTTGTTTACGTACATCTGCAGGTACCGTGATGGGGGGCTGCGTGGGGAGGAGGAGCAGGAGCGACGGCCAAGGGAGTATCCGGAGCTTGACCAGGAGCAAAAAACGTGGCGGTATGCAACTATTTTGTCGGTAGTCACATGCATTCAAGGTCGAATGTAACATTGGATGGAAAGTGGCTTTCTCAGTCCTGAAAGGTTTGAATCACGATTCAGGCCACCTTCTTTACATCTCTCCCCAAACAAACCCTCGCTAGTTTCGCTGATTATTTTAAAAAGTCTACCAGGCACGTGAGAATGAATTCTTAATTTGATTGGCTGGCGACGAATCGCCTACCTCTTTGCTGGCTCAATGTCAGCCATGTTGGCCCCGTCTCACCTGCGACTGTAATCAGCAAATAAACTTCATTAGGCAACCACGGGCTTGTGGCACCAAGATTTGCAGGGGTCTCTAAATGGCTCTAAATTAACTGATATTTTTGAAGGGATATAAAGCTTGTTGCATTAATGATTTTTTTAAAGTTTAATGAAGAAAAACAAGTATGTTGGCACGTGGTGAGCAACATTAAGTTGCACGAAGAAAAACATGGCAAGAAACTTAAAAAAAAAAAGTAAAATAAAGGTTTCACTTTCTACTTGTTTTGTGCATCAAAAGCAACATCAAAAGCCATGTATACTCTTATGCACCAGTTGCCGTAGCTGTATCAGTCTTAACCCAAACAAATAAAATTTATATGACATTTTTAACATTAAGATGGTTCGTCTTGCAAATTATTTAAAAGGTTGTCTGGTTTAGAACATGGACAAAACCTCTCAAATCCACACTTTTTAGTTGATGACAAATTAAAACCCAATTTTTTGCGGGCTTCTAAATCTATGAAAAAAACAGCCTGGGAAGATCCACAAATATTTTTTTTTCAGTTTGCTTAAGGTCAATTTATTCAAGTCAGCTGTTCAATAATTAAAATTAAAAAACATTTTTTATATACTCAAAAGAAACACAAAATACAAGCTAAAAAGCGGTAAATATTTTTCATTTTGACTTAATGTCGTAATTTGAACAAAAACAAATAAAGGAATCAAAAATTTTAAATGAAGAATTCATTATCAAAGTAAATCTACTATAGTAGATAACATCTTAACAGTTAAAATGTAAATGATAATGTCTTGTTTTTAGAAGTTAAATAAAACTGAACAGTATTTAGGCAGCAATTCTTGTGTGTAACTTCAGAAAATCCCCTTATCACTAGTTTTACTTGTGACACCATTAAGAATTAAAACCTACTCTAGAAAATTTATTGATGGATAGTATAATAATCCATCAAGTATTAAGTCTTCTTCTTCTTATTGTTATTGATGTTTGAGGCATTTTTATTTTTGGTATTGCGCTGCAGGCTGTATCAGCTTCTCTTGTGGGATGTCTATTACCCAGGAGCCGTGGGTTGGTCACCCTCGGTAGAGAAGTTGGATTAATCCTCTTGTTGTCTTGGCATTGTATTATTGGTCAGATGCAGTCGAGTAGATTACAATGCTTTGTGTCTGTAGGAAGATTAAGATAGTTTGAAGGGATATCTACTACATTAGTCATGCAGGAATACAATTTAAATGTGTATTTATAATACGATAAAAGTTTTGCAAATGTTTTTTTTCTTACTCAGTATTTCATGTATATGGTTTATGGCTGTCACTCGAATATTTTTTAAATCAATTATTCAATCTATTAATCGAATAGTTGGATACCATTTTATTTTACATATGCGTATTATACCATATTTTACTCAATTTCTGTATATTGATCAATTATTGGTGTTCATTTGGTATTGTTTAGTGCTTCAAAAACAACTGACAACTAGACAACTACTATGCAAGGCCGCTCGAGCATTGATGTACTCCTAAACCTTTTTGAAACTTATTTAGCTCTTGGTTTGGCTTTTTGTTTTTCAAAGAAAGCGTGATGTTTGAAAGTCTCTTATTTTGATCATGCATAAATGATAAGCAGTCTGCTTTGATGAAGGGCAACTAAAATCAAAATAAAATAATGAAAGGCTATTAATTACTTGTCCTCTTAATTTGACAATCGAATGGTTGACAATTTTTACACTTTCACAGTATGCACACTTCTTTTTTTAAAATCAATGTCGAAATTTGTGGTTACTGTGTTTCAGGCCTCAAATCTGTGCCCTGATTTTCACTCAAAAATCCCCAAAGTGTCTTCATGCCTGAATGTGACATTCATAATGCATTGTGCTGAAGCTGGATCGTGCACAGAAAGCTTTCTTATTGCTCCTAACCTTCTCATTGCCTAACCTAACATCACAATGTTAATAGTATAATAATAATAGTACAGTATAATAGAAATGACCTCCAATGTTATTGTTTTACAATAATATAGAGTACACTCCATGATGGATGTTCACAGAATCTTGGCCTATGGAGTCTCTGATTGGATTTTATTGATTGCTAATAGGTTTGGCATGCTAGCATTGGCCATCTTTATCCCTCTTCCAAATAGAAGTGATAGGATTAGGCCTGTTGTGCAGAGATGCAACCTTCAGAACAACCAGGACACTGGACTTAGTCTCCTCAGCTTGAACTCTTGTTCCATGAAAAGCAGGGAGAGGATATTTCAAGTTTGTTACTAGAAGATGTATATGTGAAGGTGGAGGTGTTTTTTTCCCCTCAAGCACTTGGATTCAGTAATAGTGCAGATGGTCAAGTGAGGCAGACAAACCAACTTGTTGTCCTCTTGACCGACACGGCTGTGGATGTAGCCGCATTTGGAGCAGGTAACAAAACGGCTATGGGAGTTCCTAACTCCAGGGAGTACAACTACTACCACTCTCAAAATCCACCTTTAAGGATACTGCTGAAAAGTAAGTTGAGATGCTTCAATTGACTAATTGACAGACAGATCCGATAGCCGATAGATGGATCCTTATTACCAACAAAAAGCATTTGTTTGCAGCTGTTATAGATTAATAGTTTCTTTTATTTTTAATCTGAATTAAATGTTACACTTTTCTTGTCAGCAACAATATTAATAGTTGCCTTAGCAAAAAACTCTTCCACCTTGCCGACTTTTATGGAAATGCTTGAGGAAGTTCTTCATATTTATGCAGACTTCATTTCATTTGTAATCAAATATTTTTATGTGTCTTTTTTTTTTTTATTCTCATCAATCTGCGTTCTCTACCTATTGTGTAGTAACTGTTCTGTAAATAATAATGGCTCATAATAGAGTGAAAATCATCAGTATGAAATCGTACATCTTCACAGAGGCACTTTGTCAGTTTGCCTGAATTTGGCATTGAGTTGAATGCTTTATTCTTAAAGAAATGAATGCAATGTCAAATTATTGAAAATTAAAGCCTTCTTCCTCGCAGTGGAAGAATATGCATTCTAATACTGTGAATGGTTATACTGTAGTATTTTTAAATCATCTAATAGAATAGGCTTTGCGTTGGAATAACAGGTGGCCAAGATGATATTGCGTAGACATAATTTGAGGCACATGTGCTGATGCTGACTGTCATTGGTCAAGCATGCTCCTCTGGCCAGCCAATGCCCTTTGAAGATAGCCGCGGAGAGCTAAATCCTGTTATGTGGCTCCTGATTACCGCCTATAATCCAGGGGCGTCTGTCCTTGTGTGGCTCACATGTATGAGTGTGACCGCTCACTCCTCTAATCTACACTCCTGAGAGTGAATCGCTTTAACTCTACACCCTATCTGTTTGAGTTAAATTAATTTTCTTGCTATGCTCGCTCTGATGAATGCTGCCGTTATCAAGTCTGATAAAACAAGTACCTGTGTGCCTTGTCAGTAAACTGGTCACATTACGTACACCTGTGAGATCCTTGTACTGGTGGCATCAAGATACCAAGATAGAGCTGAATTTTATATTTATCTCTATTAATGAAGAGTGTTGGGATTCAGCTCTTTGAGTACAGTTGATGGATTTAAGGTTGTGTGACTGGAGTAATTTGTGAAACATTGAAACTATGTATTCAGAAGTCTAGAGAAGTTTAAATTAAGTTCACCAATAAAGGGTATTGTGCATTTTAGCTTTGTTCTGATATTTTCTATTGATTTTTCAGATTAAAAAAAAAAAGTTTTTTCTGTATTTACTTTTTAAAATGTCCTTAGTTTGTACTTCCCAGTACTACAGTATATGGGCATGTTTGTTATATATGAATATTAAAATGTAGGGGGAGGAATATTTTGGTCATTATCCTACAGTTTTAGAGTGTTATGTGTTTGGAAAAAAAAATCAATAAAAATTGTTAGGGAATGTCAGATAATGTGCGACATTCGGAATTTTGGCGAAGTTGGCATTTTGACGAATATTAGCATCAACCATTTCTTGTAATATCATGGTGCATAAAAGATCCATTTGAAATTCGTTAAGTTCCAGGAACTATTAATTTAAATGTTCAGTTAAATTTATGAGAGATTCTGCTGAGCCTAGGAAAACTGCTTCTGTTTTCGTTTAAAATGAAAATATAGATAAGTCAAACATTTCTGTTTTTATGTTTAATTTGATAAATCTTTATTTACTATACAAAACTGTAGGAAGTTATTTACTTGTTTATATACCCATCCTGATGAGTCAAGATGCTGAGCGTCGCCCGAATTCACCTGTACCAAGTGAACGTGTCGCACATTTGCCTTCAGGACGTAACGAACCTCTGAAGAAGGAACGTCCCAAGTGGAAGAGCGAGTACCCGATGACGGAGGGCCAGCTCAGGAGCAAGCGGGATGAGTTTTGGGACACGGCTCCAGCTTTTGATGGACGCAAAGAGATCTGGGATGCACTCCGAGCAGCAGCTCTGGCCGCCGAGTGCAATGACCTGGAGCTAGCGCAGGCCATCGTGGATGGAGCCTGCATTACTCTGCCTCACGGTACGTACAAACACACGCCTCATATAGTTCGCAGTGAAAAACGTTTACATTTATTTGTGCACAAGCACATAAGTCGCTTGTCATAATTCTCAAAATGTCAAAGGGCAGCTTGCACACAGCAGCGCATCCTTGTTTAGAGATTACGCCACTAATAGTTATTACATAATAGTCCTGCGTGACCACTGCCACTGGATTGGTGCACACAGAGATGGAAAAAAGACTAGCATATCAAGTGTGTATCGAGGGTCTACACAGAAAAAGCTATAAAGGCTATAAAGGTTGTCATGTGTAAATATAATTTTATTTTATTTTGGTATGTCCTACCGCTTTTTGTGTATTTCTTTTACTTTCCTGCACTGAGTCACAGTACCACTAAATTTCCCACAGAGATCCTCCAAAATACTGAGAAGCTGATTGTGATAAAAAGATATTTTTAAAATTTTTTTATAGATTTATCCAGATTTACGGACCATTTTAATTGGTAGAAAGTTCACTACTAATCAACCCTGCAAGCCATAGTGATTCTTTATCACTGAAGTGCAATATACTTCAATGAATGTCCTTTGTGAGGCACACTAGACTTTAAAAAAATAACTCCTCTAAAATAACAATGTGATAAAATTTCAAAATCACTTCGAACACTATCACCGGTACCTCTTAAAATTAAACGGGAAGCAAGTTTGTTTGACTAGCAAGACCATACATTTGTGTTTTAATTAAAAAAAAAAAAAGCGAGCACTTCCGTTTACCTTTTTTTGAAGTTGCATTTTGGGAGTCATGTTATAAGAGCCAAAAAAAGGGCATGGAGGGTTTGCTAAGCTTCATAACTTGATTTTGACGGGTAAAGCATTTCCCAAAAGTGTCTGACATCATCAAAGTTCAATGTGTTTATTGGTTTGGATCAGGCACTTTGATGCACATTATTTTTTTCTGTTTTAGGCTAAGCTGTAACCCTTATAAACGCTGTAAACTATAACAGTTGTTGAAAGTTGATTCATGTTTCTTTTCTTTTGTTAATGTTAAGAAGGATACAGGGTTATGTATACTTATACAAGTCTTGTAGATAATAATCTTATTTATAGTCAGCGAGTCGAGTTGATGCGAAAGGTTTTCTCTTTCATAGGGGAGGCCCGACAAAATATAATTTAGAAGCACTGGTTTAGATGCAACGATTCATTTCCTCCAGCATTCTGCTTTGTATCAAGGGGTTAAGACAAAGACTTATCCTGCATGCATGCTAAGAAGGTTTAAAAAAAAAAATCGAAGAGGTTATTATTATACAGTGGACTCCGGTTTACGACGTCCCTGCCTTACGTTTTTTCTCACTTTACGCGTGTCTACTAGGGGCAACGTGCTCATACGTCACTACACACGTCACTGCTTACATCACTACAGTACTGGTCTACTATTGGTCGGCGTCACGGGGGACACGAAGATGCTGGTCTGCTAATGGTCAGCGGACGGGGTTACAAAGATGGCTGCCAAAAGACTTGAGCTCATTTGAGAGTGCTTTCAATATGGTATTTATTGTGCATTTTATTGCTTAATTCAAACTTTAATTGGTTAGCTATTGGTCCCAAGGTTGCTATTGATGTTAAAGAGAGAGGGAAGAAAATCATTAGTATGGAAACGAAGCTGGATATAATCAAGAAATACAAAGAAGGATAAGCTAGCCTAGGCTAGGCTACCCTCACTAGGGAATATGGCTATATCAAGCTTGTCACATGACTTTGAAGGTAAATAAACCCTTTATATATTTTTAATGTAATATGTTATTTAATTGTATACATGTATAAGTTGCAGTTACTATACTATTTTGATACCAATTTTTAATATGTATATACAATTTTGATGTTTTTACCTGGGGTTTTACACTCATTAGCTAATTAACTTAGGTTTGGATTGCCCACCATATGGTGAATTCGCTTTACGATCCAACAGCGGAACGGATTCATCTCGTAAACCGGGGCTCCACTGTATAGTCAACTCAAGCAGAAGAAAGATGCTCATTTCTGGTTATAGACAGTATTAGTCATTATTGAAAACTTTGAGACTTTTTATCACCTCGGTGAATCTTCAATTTGGTTATTGGCCCATCCCAATTCAGTACCCTTTCCAAAGTCAGAACTCAGTTGACCCAGTTCCACAAATGGTCATTTTTGGTTTTGGCAATATGACCACTGGATGTGCACCAAACATCCAAACCACAAAAGAACCATCTCATTATTCAAGATATTTATCATATATTTGTCATGTGTATAGCTGTACCATACAATGAAATTCTTATTCTGTTCACTTCCCCGAGCAGCAGAAACATTCCATAATTGAACAAAAAATAAATAACAATAGATAGCAATAAACAACAAACAGAGACAGACAATTGTGCTAATATTGTAGTGCAGAATATGATAGTGCAAAATAAAAATTAAAAAATTGTCCAATATATTGTTTATGCATGGAGTAGGAGGCAGATTAGTTTGTGAGGGATTTGTTGAGAATCTGGATGGTTTGTGGGTAAGAAGCTGTTTGCCAGTCTGGCAGTCCTGGCCCTCAGGCTCCTGTAGTGTCAGCCTGATGGCAGCATTTCAAACAGGTCGTTTTGTGGGTGTATTCTGTCCTTGATGATGTTGCGTGATCTCCGCGGAACCCTGGTGTGGTAAATGTGGTAAATATTCAGATTACACAACGTTTACACAAGCCCTGGTTCTCACACTTTTTGCATCATAAATTAATTTTGCGTTAGATGGCATCCCGGTACTTTATCAATATATTGAGGGAATATATAATGAATTCACGAGTAAAAATACAAATGATAGTTGCATCTGAGTTTGCAGATTGGCACTGGTTACGTTTTCACCAACTGTGGGGAGAGCTGCTGAACTGTACCAACTGTTGAACTGTACCAAAATAGCAATTATGTTTAGAACAGTATTGGCCACGCAATTGCGTTGAATGTTGAATCTTTTTTCCCCACAGGCAAGATATGTAACCAAGTTCTCGAGCTTTTTGAATTTTGGGGGGAAAATTTGATCGACTAAATAACTAATAACAAGTGAGCACACCCTGTTATAACTGCCATTTTATACCTGCAGCCTTTGTTTAATGTGCCCCCAATTAACCACAAATAAAGTTATGCTGTTCTAGTTGTTTTTGTTTTGGTTCAGAAAGATGATTTGTGTGTTGTTCTTGTGTAATTTAACTTCCTGCTGTAGCAAGTGGAGGAAATTAATATGATCAACCCAATTAATTTATAGTATTTGTTTATCTTTTTTGTATTATTTTAAGAATCTCACTCATATTTTCAAATAAGGAGAATATGTAATTACTATTTCCAAGCATTTTTAATAGAATGGGTTGTTTTGGGCGGCCGTGGCTCGGGCAGTAGAGCGGGTCGTCCAGTGCCGAAGGGTCGGCCTTTCGAATCCTGTTCTGTCAGAGTCGCATGTAAGCACAATATGGCAAACTCGCCTCTGTCAACTGCCCCAGGGCAGCTGTGGCTACACAATGTATTTTAGCACCACTGGTGTGTGACTGCGTTTTGTAAATGTGTTGTCAATGTGAGCACTTTGAGTATCGGTACTTGAAGCTCATAGAAAAGCGCTAAAAGTGCAATATCCATTTACCATTTTGTTTATGTGCAGGCTCTCTCATGGAGAGTTACGACGAGTTGGGCAACCGTTATCAACTTCCAGCATACACTTTGGTACCGCCTGTCAACCTCATTAATGAAACATGTGGCGAGAGCAAAGTTTGTGAATCTGCGCAAAAGGAAGTGCAGACCCCTCCCTGCAGGCAGGAGTTCCAGCTCCGTGTTCGACTCTCCACTGGTAAGAAAAGAAGCGGAAAAACAATAAGCAAACTGCGACATGACTTTCATTTTGTTTGTTTGTTTGTTTAGGGGAAGATGTGCGTCTAACTGCAAGCTTGGCTGACTCCATCAGCGAGCTGAAGAAGCAGCTGGAGAATCAGGAGGCCATCGACGTCTCCCGCCAAAGGTGGTTCTTTTCTGGGAAACTTCTTACAGACAAGACTCGTCTACAGGATGCCAAAATTCAGAAAGACTTTGTTGTCCAAGTCATCGTCAACATGAACCCTCCACTTATAGCTAACTGAGAGGCGTGCAATATTTGGAAAAAAAAAGGCAAATAGCGAAAGACAAAGGGAGAAAAGATGGGCTTGGAGGGTTTATGCACTGTAATTTTCTGTACAATTTTATATAAGAGGATTGCTTTTATAATGTTCCGTTTTGTATTTGTTCTCCCTCTTTTTCTGAATCTAAAAAAAGCACTAAAACACTTTAGAGCAGGAATGGGCAACCTCCGGCCTGTGAGCCATAGGTGTATGCAAAAGCCAAGAGCATTTCAACCCACAATTACTCGTAACATAAACATCATTCATTTAGTATGGCCTTTCAGGATTAAAATAAAAACTGAATTGTTCAGAGATTTACCACTCCGGTGTTAGATGGAAAATAGAATCCTAAAATGCACATCACTGTTTTTATCTTCAGTACCAATATTTAACTTTCATCACTATTGATGACACCCCCCTTTGTTTTGTGTGTTTGTCTTTGTGCTCAGTGACAAACTCAATACTGTTTGCTAAGACATCCAGAAATAGAAAATCCTTTCACCCGTTTTGTAATGTGAGGATAATGAGGAGAGATGGAAGATAAATGTAAATATTTGCATCTTTGTGTGTTGTTTGGTCATTTGACTTTGTGCTCAGTCATTGTCATTCCTTGACTGTATTCCAAATAAAGGTATGAATACCATCTACTATCGGGTGATTGAGTCTCTTTAGTGTACACTGTAACTTAAAAAAAAATCTTATACATTTACATGTGATGTACAGATCTTTAGATATTTTGATTTAACCTGACATGAAACAAATAATCACTTTTATATATTTAGTTCCGCTCATAAACCGTAAAAATGGGTGCTAAAACAACAAACACGTTTTGATGCGACAATGCCTATCAAGTACAATTGTGAGCTGGACAGCGTCCTCTGCTGGCAAAATAATAGCAGTGCGGAGTTGTGACGTCATCAGAAATCGACGGAGTCATCTGTACAGATCCCCGAGCTTCTTGTCGCCACAGCACCCACGGCGAGAACCCTGAAAATGGTCAAATCGGGGAAACTTCGATCTGGCACTGGTTCAAAACTCAAACGATGGAAGAAAGGACACAGCAGCGACTCCAACCCGCAAACAAGTCGACATCGACATGCTGCTAAAAGTCGTTTTTTTAGCCGACCATCCGGTAAAGCCCTCTTTTTGCACGTGTAGGGGTTGTGCTAACTTTGGTTGGTGCTAGCCAGTTAGCTTCAATCAACAACTTTGTCATTTCATTGTGGTAGTACTAGATTTGCGTATTATTATTTTTTCTCTTTTATACATGGCAAGTCCGTAAATGAATGATTTGAAACGTAATATGATTACACTTCACTCTTTACCGTTATGTAGTGAAATAACATGGTAGCTGAAACTGGCAATAACGCTCTATGGCTCCATTATATTCATTAAAAAAAGAAAAAAGATAAAGGTTGTGCATGGTTAGGGCATGTTTACTTGACATTCCTTTCATTTGATTGTATGACTGTAAGACAAGCATTTTCTTTCCAGCATTTTTTTTCTACATCAACTGCTCTTTTGCTAGTGATTGGGAATACAGCATTCTCATCCATTTTACTTGCTTGGCGCATTGTCTTCATAAAATACCTTGATATTTTGTATATGCAGGTATCTTTTATAATTTTACTTGATTAATGTTCTAAATAATTTAACAAAATCCGAATGAAAATATATGAATGGCTGATGAAATCACTTTACATAAGATTCATGAGTGTCATGCTGCTTTTTTTCACAAACAGGAAAAAGTGATCTGACGGTTGATGCGCTCAAACTCCATAATGAGCTGCAAACTGGTCAGCTGGAGATTAAAACACCGAGCCAAAAAGATGCATGCATGGAGGATGAGCCGACTCAAGCGCTGTCAGAAAGGACGGCGGGCACCTTCCTTAGCGGGCTCTCGGACTGCTCCAACCTGACCTTCAGGAAGGTGCAACGATTCTGGGAATCCAACTCGGCCGCACACAAAGAGGTAAGAAAAGAGGTGGAGGTATATCATCAAAAAAGAATGTTTTTTTCTGGATTCTGTGTAGAGTTTATTTTTTATATGAATTTCAATATTAACATAGTTTCCAAATGTGCTTTGCAGATCTGCGCTGTGTTGGCAGCTGTAACAGAGGTAATTCGCAGTCAGGGAGGGAAGGAAACAGAAACTGAGTACTTTGCTGCTTTGGTAAGTGAGCCGACATAAAATGTTTTGATACTTACAAGGTTGATCACAGTGCATGATGCTGGATCTGTTATGGTTAGGGATGAGCTTGTACCAATAACAAATATCTGTATCCTGGCATATATATTAGCGTGGTGGTTGTTTGTCCCTGTGTTCCCTGCAATTGGCTGGCAACCAGTTCAGGGTGCCCCCCTCGTACTGTCCAGATGGCTAGGATAGGCACCATCAAGCATTCCACCCTATTGAGGAATAAGCGGCTATAGAAAATGGATGTAAAATTAATTTTACCTCTGGAAATTGTTGAGTCTCTGGGACTCGCAATACTAAGAAGCTATGTATGTGTCCCAACAGGAATGTTTATAATCACAAAAACTGCGCTATAAAAAGGACAAAGTAAGTCTTGGTTCAAACTGCAATTACAAGACATGATCAAAAACCATCAACAGATATTAGCAAATGTTACGGTAACATTTATTAAAATAATAGAATGTACTTAAATGTAACAAAAAAAAAATCCCCTTGAAGGTAGACAATTTGAGAATCACTGCACAATCCAGAGGCTATTTCTGTCAACGAACACAAGCTTTCTCAAAATGATCATGATATAAGCAGCATGAGCAATTGAGCATAAGCATGATCATAAGCAGAATTATGTTTCATGCTGATGAACTTACTGGAAAACATTTGTCACTGAAGCTTTCATGCTCGTAAACCTTTTTTTCTATTTTTCTTTCAATAAAATAAGCGATAGGATAGAACCACAACTGAGTGAAGCCTTCACACACGTAAGGGCATTAGAGTATTATAGACAACAGACTTATAGATTTGGTCCTATTTCTATGATTTATGTAGTTATTTTTTTAGTGCTTCATGAAATCATCTTAAAGCGCCTCACAGGCCTGATTCGGCCTGCTTGTGTTGCGGTATGTTTGACATCCCTGCTATAGAACGTTGTATGTGCCAAAACTTTAAATGTGTTGATCTCAAAAGTACAGATATATGATTTTTTTTTTGACACACAAAGACACTTCTGTCAGAACTGGTCACATATGAATAACTACAGATTGTATGTGTTGAATAGATGACCACATTGGAGGCGGTGGATTCAGCGGAATCACAGGCTGCAGTTGCATACCTCCTCAACCTTACCATGAAAAGGTTTGCCTGAACACTTAATGAGTGCATTCATGTCAAATTCCTGAAGGATGAAGTGGCATGTGATTGGCTGTTTTCAGGGTCCCCGCCTCAGTGCTCATGTCCAAATTCTCGGTCACATCCGAGGTTTTAATGGGGATCATTTCCCCGCAGGCTTCGTCTGAAAGCTCCCCGTCTCTCCGGTGGGTGAGTATTTCCTCTTCATTTTTTGATCAGTTGTCTGCTGGCACATCATATTGAATGTCTTGTTGTTTTTCTTAGATTTTGACATGCTTGGCCACTCTTTTGAGGAAGCAGGACATGATTGTCTGGACTTACCCTTCCACTCTTCAGACCTACCGTGGCCTGCTCAGCTTCACTGTGCACAGCAAACCCAAGGTCAGCTCATTTGCCTCCATTATTTGTCTGTTGGAAATATCCATCTGTCCATTTTTTTCATCCCTATATTTTGTGCAGGTGAGGCAATCACCTGTCATTCCCAGGGCAATTATTTAACACAGGGCTTGGCAACCTTTACAACTCAAATGTCTTTTACATTCATCCTCTTTTTTCGTCAAATTAAAGACTGATTAAAAATATCCACGTGCAGCCACCCAAACATACAAACAAAAATACCATCTTCAGTCATCATTTTAACTTGAATCGTCAATTGTGCAGTCAACTGAATTATGAACTTTTGGGTTTTTTTTTTTTTAACTTCATGTAAAATACTGTACATATTTGAAACATTTTCAGTCAAAGTATTTACAGTGCTTAAGTCAAAACTGTGCAAACCCTCCAAAGTGGTCTCAAATGCATTACCCGGCAATTCCACTACATGCGTCTCCGCTCTGCTGTGGTCCACGTCCGCAAAGACTCCACACACCTGCGCCCACTGCGTGTGTCTCCAGTCCGGCACGATGCACCGTGCAGCCTCACACATTCTTTGGGAAGTCAGCCTATTCATGCGTAGGGATCATCAACTCGGGCGATTGGGTGGGGAAAAAAAAGCATTTTCTAAACTTCCGGAACCAAACCAAGCTCTGTTTGTGGAAAGTTTGCTTGACTAACACTTCATTCCTCAAGCCTTATAAAGGGCTTTGCGGGCCTCTGAAGGCGACCGTACATGGGTCCCATTCACTGTGAAGCCGTAAATGCCGTGCTGAAACAGCATAAAATGACAGAACATTGTGTGGTCAAATTTACAAATTTTTTTTTTTTCTTTCTTTGACCACGGCAAAAGGTGGTAGACCAGATTTTCAAGCCTTGGGTAAAGCTGACGGACTTGCGGCAAACACAGAATCTGGAATCGCTCTCATTCATTAACATGGCTGCGTCATGCAATGGAATTGCCCCGTTAGGAGTTCAAAACATTGTTGAACAAGCACAACTGTGAACTGACAGTCAATTCAGATTCTAATTAAATATTCATATTCTAAAGCTGACTCTGAAAATACCAGGGTGTGCAAAGCTGTCATCTTGACAAAAATGTGCCTACGTTTAAGAAGCTAAAATAGAAAACATACAGAGGTACTTCCACTGATGAAATTAATTTGTTCTTGAAGTCATTTAACAAAGATTTACCAAGCTAATTTTAAACAAATATGTAACTAAAATCAAAACAAACCTTCACTTAGTGTGCACTTAGTATAAAATAAGTGTAAATCTACAGCACAGCAAAACACATGATTAGATACCGTTGTATCACCACAGGATACAACTTGGCACTAGGCATGGGCCGATATCAGATATTGATGGTATTATAACCTCGATCAAAAATATCACCTGACCACAGTATTGAAATTACAGCTCTTAAAACATGTCATTTTAAAATATTTTTGCTCAATAGCCATTTTCATTCCATTCATACATGACTGCAAGTAGTACAAGTTGTTCTTGCCTGAGTTGAAAATGTTTAAAATCATTATAATTAGGAAAAAAAAATACTGCTTCGCTTTAGATGATTAATCATTATTTTCCCAGGTTGGTTAGAGCCCCCGTAGAATTACAAAAGGGCCATCCATATGCGGCATTTGAGCCATGAGATGCAGACCGCAGAGTTGACACGATAGTGACATTTCTATATTCTATTTCTATTTGTGTAGGTGCGTAGAGCAGCGCAGCAAGGCGTATGCGCCATCATCCGAGGGAGCGATTTCCTTTTTGGCGACAAAGCGCCCACCCATCACCCCGCTGCCGCAGCCACAGCCAAGTTCTGCGTCAAGGAGATGGAGCAGGCGGGAGGTAGGGCACTTTTTCAACCTGCCCATAGTGAAAATATTCAAGTTATATTTTTCATCATGCAGGGAGCAGAGAGGACACTACCACGCTCCATGTACTAGGCCTCCTGAAGGAGCTGATAACATCGTTCCCCGTCGGGGCTGTCAAATCGTGTTGTGAGACGTTACTGCGGGTCATGACGCTCAGCCATGTGGTGAGAACGTAGAGAAGTTTTTGTTATGTCTGATTCATCAAATGTTTGCGCACTCAAACATACAGTATGTGGGAGCTGATCTTTTATCGGCATGTAACCAAAAACAGTCACTATCTGAAATATTGCAGCTTTTAGAGTTAGTAAAGTTAGAGCACAAATTAGATTAGGGCTGAAAATGTATTCCTATAGTTAACAATGAAGTTATGTCATCGTTAGCGCACGAGTGAAGTTTTTTTTTTTCTCATTTGAAAATTTTTGTTGATTATGAATAAAATATTTACGAACTCTTGAGTCTGCTTTCAAAAGGTTATTGTTGACAGTAAAAAAAAATAAAACAACAAATTTAGAAAAAAAACTATTGATGACAGCAATACTCATTTACAAAACAACGTGTGTTATGGAAAAGTGTATTTTCAACATGAATGGTTTATATGTTTATGCACTTTAAAAAAAAAAGTCAATTGGAAAATCAGTCCTTATGTATTGCATCCATCTAGGATCAGCAGAGGCTCGTTTTCATACTGAAAACTAGGAGTGTACCAATCCGATATTGATATCTGATATCGGTTTGATATAGGCCCCCAAGCACTTTATCACATTGTATTGTCGACTTTCAAAATATCTGAAATTAGCACTCATTTATAATACACATTGTTTATTCCACTTCTTTCCTGCTCTTTTATCCAATAAAGGGCTCATGTTTTTTCATACCTACTGTTGTTCTTTGTTTGAATCATATCACTTCATCAAGTTTCTTCAAACGTTTCATTAAAAAAAAAAAAGAAAATTCCGCTGATATCGTATCTAACCAAGCTGTACCGGACAGCACTCTTGGCTGCAATATTGGCATTGTATTGGAAGTGAAAAGGTTTAGTAAGAGAAAATGATACATTTTTCTTTTATTCTATTCAGTGATCTTAATTTGTTGTTCTTATTACAACTTATGTATTTGAATGAATTCATGTTGTTGTAACATAATGACAATTACTGTCGTTTTTCCCTGTAAAGCTTGTGACCGCCAGCGCAATGCAGACCTTCCACAGACTCTTCAGCGGGAAGCCGAGTGCCGCAAACTTGTCACCTGAACTCAACGCGCAAATCATCACAGTAAGAATGGAGCAACATAAAAACAAAAAGTTGTGGATTGCAGTAGAAATTATACATATATTTTTTTGTCTGTAGGCTCTGTACGACTACCTACCTAGTGAAAATGACCTGCAGCCTATGCTGGCCTGGCTTGCAGTCATGGAGAAGGCACACATCTACTTGGGATGGTAAAATACACTTAGGGATTATCTCTGGAATCTTTAGGTGAAATGTTTTGAAACGTGTTCCAATGAGTGTGTCTTTTGTGCAGTTTGCAGAGTTCACTTAGCTTGGGCCACCTGCCTCGCCTCTTTTCCATCGGCATGTCCTGCTTGTTATCGTCTCACACAAAGGTGGTCTCTGCGGCCGCCAGCATGCTCAAGGTAAAGCAGCGTCCAGTAAAGGTTGAGCCAAAAAAAAATAAAGGTTGAGCCAAAAAAATTAAAATTAATCAAAGGCTGGATAATTTGTCAAAATAATCTTTATAATGTTTTAAGAATTGATTGCAAAACATATTATCTGTTGAAATACACAGTTCCCCACATTAGTTTTCTCCTATTATGTATGAATAAAGAAAAATAATTTAGTCTGTTAAATACGTGGAAATTATTGGAGCATGTATCCCTCATAGCATTATGATTTTTCATAAACCGAGGTCTGAAATTTGTCAACGACAATCAAATCATTCACCTAATATTTTAGACTTTTTCTCTACCGTTTTCGCATGAATGACAATTTCTTTTAATTGAGTCTTTATTTTGAGTGTTTTTTTACATTTCTTGTTTAAGTGTTTGAAAAATAATCTGACAGTAACCGTAATAATAATGAATACCGGCTTTTTTAAATTCGTTTCAGACATTGCTGACTGAGTGTGTGGGTCCACACATGGAAGAAATCGGCATGGTTTCAGCCACGGCATCTGCAGGAAATTCCTCTTACGTCTGCAAAATGTTTCGGTACCAGAGCTATTTTCATTTTGAGATAATTTACCATTAGTCCCATGACGTGTGATGTTTTCGTGTGTGTGTGTGTGTGTTTCAGTGTTGTAGAGGAAGGCTTGTCCTACCGCTTCCATGCCTCTTGGCCTTTTGTTTTACAAATACTTGGCTGCTTCTACAAAGTTGCGGGAAAATATGCACAGCCTGTAATGAGCAAGGTAAATTGATACAGCTGTACATGATCACTCTCTCTCGCTTTCTCTCTCTTTCTTTCTCTCTCTCTCTTTCTCTCTCTCTCGCTCTCAATGGAAATCTTCTTTTAAGTGATTGGCTGACTTTGTGACTTAATTTGAAGTCCAAGAAAATTGATGTTTGAAAATTAGCTTAAAGGGGTTGAAAAAATACACTTCATTTATTTTTGTCCCGGTTTATAGTCTTTGCAGTCCCTCGCTGAACTGCGAGCCACCCCTCGCTTCCCATACAGTGGTGAGCTAGATCTTGCCGTAGGAGGTGCTGTTGAGAGCATGGGCCCCGAGGTTGTGTTGGGTGTAGTCCCTCTCAACATCACTGGCTATAAGTAAGTGCTCAGTGCTCACACGATTTTGAAAATAATGTTGCACACGGGTGCCCAAGTCCAGCCCTCAAGAACCCCTGTGCTGCCTCTTTTTGATGTTACCCTTTACCAACACACTTAATTCAAATCATCGGGTCATCTGTAAGCTTTGCACAAATCGAATTTCACACCTGACCATTTGAATTAGGTGTCTTGGAAGAGGCTTACATTGACAACAGGCTGGACAGAAGCTCTCAAGGAACGGCTTTGGGCACTAGCGATTCAATAGGTCTTTTTGGGCATAACGGCAATGTGTGCATGTGTGTCTTTTTGGTCATCACCAGCGACGACCTGGAGTTTCCACGGAGCTGGCTTGTCCCGGTCATCCGTGATCATGTGAGGAATACTCACCTGGGCTTCTTCACTTCCTATTTTCTCCCTCTGGCCTCCACACTCAAGCATAGGGGTACTCATGAACATCTGTCAAAATATCAATTTAAATGTGACACCAGTTAATGACATCGATTGTGCTGTTGTAGCTGAAGAGTTGGAGCACGCTGGTCAGAAACTGGAAGCCAAAGTCTACCAGATCTTACAGCTTCAGGTAAGTCCTTTTTGATGTCTTCAGTATCAATCAATATGCAAGTCTCCAAACTTAGCCACAAAAGTGCATGGGCATTAATGACAGGACTGGATGATGTCTTCCAGATTTGGACCATGCTGCCCAATTTTTGCACATTTCCTGTGGACTTGGTGGCATCCTTCAAAGGCCTTGCCCGCTCTCTGGGGACGGCCATCAATGAGCGGCCTGACCTGAGGCCCATCATTTGCCAGGCCCTGCGCACCATCATTAATAAGAGCTGCAGAACTGGTTTGATGTTGTTTAATGTGCCAAATAGGCATAGGCTGATCACCAGTTTGACGATATACTGTTATTTTAAAAGTCATTTTTATTTAAAACAATCAGAATCTGTTAAAAGTGGTAAGTTCTTTTCCTTAACCGGCGGCACCTGCAGTGTGCAGCGGAAGCCTCCTCCACTGTGTATTACATGTGAGTCGGTCTTGGCTGCAGCCGCCAATCGCATTACATCTGTTGTTGTCTACTTCCTGCTTCAGTGTCTTCAGTGTCAATATACGGCTAATTACCGCGGCTAGCGTGGCTAACAAGTTATCATATGCTACTTTCACGGAGGGTTTTATGCGACATCGCTTGAAGGAGGCGAGCAGACTAGCAAGCTTAAGGGTGGCTCAACAAGGCAAACCATTCGAACTTTCCCTCCCCTTCCAAACAAACAAAGTCAGCTGTATGAGAGGGGTTCTGCTTTCAGAAAAGCAGCCGGCTGAACATTCAGAGTACTTTATACACAATCTAAAAATATATTCCTGATATAAAGTGCAGGGCGTAAAGCACCCACTATGCACAAAGCACTTTCATGAAAGTGCCATTTACTTTTATTTTATATGAATAATCTAAAAATATGTTCCTAATATACAAGTGCTAGTGCTAGCAGGTAGCAACATTCTGATCAACAAAACAAAATTAGCAATGAGCAGGAAATCGGACAGCACCACCCAATGTTGGTAACATTGACTGGTTAAGAGCCATTTGTGTGTAATCAAGCAGAGGTTTTTGTGTTGTATATTGATTTTCATGTCATTATTAAGTCTGTTCCATTCTCTGATGGCCTTAAATATATTTAATGTAAATATTTGTTATTGTAACAAATGTTTAAAAAATATACATTTTTTTAATGTGGAGAAAAAATATTTTAAAATGACAAATTACAGATGTAATTTCAAAACCATGATATCGTGATTGTTTTGCTTAAGGTTATCATACTGTCAATATCTGATATCGGCCCATGCCTAATGCCAAGTTGTATCCTTTGGTGACACTATCACGTCTAATCACTCTTTTATGCCTGCAGAGGAGGAAAAAGCTGAAGTGGGTCGTTTCTCCAAGAACTTCCTGCCCATCCTTTTCAATGTTTACACCAAGCAGCCTGCCAACGGAGAGTCTGGAGCCTACAGGATGGCCGTTTTGGACACCATCAAAGTCTACTTGACGGTTACTGAGCTTCAGGTTAGATAACAAAATAAAAAAATAAAAAAACTTGGATGTATAACATTTAAATTCAAATAATAAAACCCTAAATTATCCTTAGATGATTAACACATTCCTGCAAAAAGCCACAGAGAGACTGACTAGTCCAGACAGCACAGAGTTCACCCGGTAAGTTGACTTAATCTTTCAACATATGTTTAAATTATGACGCTATAGATGTTTATTCACTCACTTGCCTAACAAATTTCCATAGTCTCCCCTTCAATGGACAATTTTGACAGTGGCATTCGTTTATTTGTACAATCACATTTTTTCTAATGTTGAAATGTAGCTGTGGTGCTGAGAAGAACTATAACATGAAAACCTGCATCCAAGCACATTTTTTGTTTCGCTGGTTTGTATTAGAGGACATTTCTAATAGACAGTGGGTGTGTGCTGCCACTTTTTCCCATTCAAAGTGGCATTTTCTCAGTCAATCTTGGAATTCTCCAGAGTAAATACTGACAAAACGTCCTTCAATCCATCAGCACCACGAATACATTTTCAAGGGACATGTAAGATTTAGACCATTTTTCAGTAAAAAGGAATAAATTAAACTATTATAAATTTCAAAAACCTGCAGATAAATGTGTTCTTAACAACCAACACTATGTTTTAAATATGATCGTAGGTCTAGTTATCATTAAATTATATTACATGGGGGGTGGCACTCCTATGAAGGCTGTCATGTTCGATATAGCTACGGACAATGGTAAATGCAGCACCTCCTGCTGTCTGTAATGAAAAACGGTCTAAATCTTACACATTGTCCCTTCAAAGAACGTTGGACAAATAAAACCTATTTCAAGTCTATAATGCCCATTTGTGAAGAATAGTATCAACAAACTGTGATCCTTACTTTACTGTACAGTTACTCTCCACTTAATATTTTTTTTTTTTTTAATGAGGAAAATACTAAAGGGAGGCATTTAATTGTTGAAATGAATGACACCCACTGATTCATTGTGGTGCTGTTTGAAGAAACCCATCGAAAGGAGTTGTAATCGCTATCTTCTCTTCTCAGGTTGTCATTGATGGACCTTGTGGTTGCCATGACTCCCTTTTTGGATCAACTAACAATGACGAAAACATTTGAGCTCATCAGGCCGTATTTGCAGGTTTGTACCAATGCACAGTCAAAAGTTCTGCACGCTTCAAAAGCATTTCTTGTTCGCTCAACCGTTTGTGGTCCTGTTCAGGTTAAAGAACCGGGTATGCAGAAGAAGGCTTATCGTGTACTCGAAGAGATGTGTGCTGGGGAACGAGATGAGTGCAGGTCGTTTGCCATGGAAAACCTTGAGACTTTAAAGGCAGTCCTGCTGGAAACTCTGAAAACAGCTTCATCACCAGCAAAAAGGGTGAGAAGAGAGTACAAATCACACAAGTGGGACATGACATAATCAGCTACACCTGCGCAATCTGATTACTCCAAAAAAATGTTCTTTTAGAAAGGGAAGGTTTTTTGTTTGTTTGTTTGTTTTGTTTGTTTTATAATCACTGTTAGAGGTGAAAATATTTACCATTATTGTCGTTGTAGTTTTCGTTGGTCGAGAACTGTACTCCTGATATTAGCGTACTTTAAAAGAAAAGCTCTCTGAAATAACAGCAATTATGATCATTATTATTAAAATGCAACATTTGCTTATTTTCATGCTACCAAAGAACATATTACAGTATTAACTTAAGTGCTGTCCAACACCACAGTAAACTCCAACCACAATAATAAACATACGGTAATTATAATCAGATCGACAGTCTCAATCCAAATGAAGCTAAACAATTGCAGGACGCCTGGTGGATTGAATGAGGGTCATTGTAGTGTATAATTTTGCATGTCATTGTCCTCAGCCACGACTGAAGTGTCTGATCCACATCATAAAAAGACTGGACAAAGAGCACAAAGACTTCATCACCGTGCTGCTGCCAGAGGTACCCAAACATACCTTACCACACAGTGCACAGGCATTGAACGTTGATATTTACATAAGGATGCTCTCTTGTTCAGGTGATCATATGCACCAGGGAAATGTCGGTGGGCGCTCGCAAGACCGCGTACACATTGCTGGTGGAAATAGGAAATGCGTTTGTGCGCTTCTGCGATGATGCTAAAGGTAAACTAGGAAAGTGAAAGAAAAAAAAATCTGCGAAACATACGTGTGCATCACTTGACTGCAACCACCATTAAATTTTAGCAGCCTTCACTGTGCAGTGATGTCCAACATGAGGTTAACTGTTGGAAGCTGAACTACAAATTACTGTGACAATTTCAGGCAGCAATATTCTGCTCATATATGACCAAGACAGTTGAAGGGGAGATTGGAACTATGAAATAGATTCTCCTTTCTCACACATTGGCGGCTTTTAGCACTCATTTTAGCCACTTTGACCGTCTCCATCAGAAAAAAAAACAAAAAACTCACAGGTAGCTGAAAAACTCTTTTGATATCCTAAGTGAGAATAGCAATGTATGAAAGCATTTTTTTCTAATGTTCAACATAATCTCCATTCTTACAATTACTGTACTGTACTTTTGACATGGCTACAAACTACTAGTAATGTGATTCAAATTTAAATACCGTACTTTATGTATTTTTGTTTTCAGATTATCTGTGTGGCCTACGAAAAATGTCAATGCGATATTATACTCAAAGCTTGAAATAAGCGATCTCACCACAATTCACGGTCAAATTTTGGAAGGAGAATTGAATCGATATAATTTAAAGAAAATGCAGCCATTTTTACTTTCACATCAACTTGTAACCGTGGTCTGTGTCCCCCAAAATATATCATAATAATAATCAAAAACTTTAATTCCCTTCATGATAAACCGAATCTTTAACCTTAATCCATAATTTATTCTCGCCATTGGATTATTTAAGAAACAAAATCATCCTATTGATTATTGAATTTAATAAACACTATATAATTTTTATAATGTACACCAGATTTTTGGTGCAGTCTCAATACATCTAGTCAAGAATTTACTGTATACATTTAGGGCACACCGGATTTTAAATTCCACCTGGTTATTAGGCACATTGCTTCACATTGCACAAGTAAATTAAACAAACCAGTACAGCAAATGACTCAAACTTTCATCTGACTAAGGTGCAACACTGTTTATTGAGAACATAAAAAGAAATAGATGTGACTTGTCGTCTGAAAAATACGGTAATCGTAGTCTGTGGAGGCTGGGATAAAACAACAAAAAACAAACATCTCAATGTTGTAGTTGCACATTTTGCAGACCCAAATAGTGGAAAATTCTAGTTTTGAACTAATCAAATTAGTGACTTTCCAGAAGCAAACACTGTAAAGTTCCAATTAATTGTGTGCCTGTGTCTTTGTGTTTTAGAGGCCATCAAGCAGTATTTTGTGATGGTGTCTGCAGGCCTCGAAGGCTCCATCACAATGCTAACCTGCACCGTGTTGGCCCTTACACGACTAGTGTACGAGTATAAAGGTATGACACCTGACAGTGTCTCCACACCCTTTCAATGGCAAGGTTCTTATGATAATAAAAAATGAGACCAGGATGTGGCCTATGACCTGTTGGCGTATTTTTTTTCTCTCAGTTGAGTTCTTCAGGTTGTAGTTCACTATGACGTAAAAATAGCTTGGGAAATGGTTTTCTGGTTTAATGTATTAATTACATAAAAATCTTTTGAACAGGAGTGAATAAACATTGCATACATTGTTAGAGTGAAATAAAGTTATGTTGTTGTTGTTCATGGTAGACTCCATTGATGAGTCCACCATGGAGATGCTTCTGCAGAACATGTGCCTGCTGCTGCGCTTGAGCACCAGAGAAGTGGTCAAAGCAGCCCTGAGCTTCATTAAGGTCATCCTTTTCGTCCTGGATACCAAGACGCTGGCGTCACACCTCACTGTCTTGGTACGCACTGGATGCACTTTGAATATCGCATCCCTAATGACATTGTCTCCTTTTTGGGAGAAGAGGGTCTCTAATGTTTGATTTCGTACCAGATGAATGGCCTTGCAAGTTTGAATGATGACATGGTCAGACACTTCAGAGTCAAACTCAAGAACATCTTCACCAAGTTCATCAGGAAATTTGGGTAAGTCGTGGAGGAATCTTGCATTTTTGTTTTGTGTGTGCACTCGGGTATTATGAGCTTTCTCACACAATACTTGGAGTCTACTGGCTATTATAGTGTTCCCTTTTTTCGCGGAGTTAATGGGGACTAGAAAACCTTAAAAAATACAGCCTGCCCCTGGGTTACGAACTCCCCCTCTTACGAACTTTTCGACTTACGAGCGTTGACCGCGGCGTTTTTTGTCCCCCACTTACGCACAAACCTTTCGTCTAACCAACGATCCGACATGCCGTCGCACAATTATTTTCACTTTGCTGCATCAATGAAATTAATTGTTCACGCTTGATGTCTTCCCTCCGTTGCTGGAGCTGGTAATTCTAATATGTATTTGTTACTGTCTTTTATACATTTTCATAATTTATTAATATGCCGGCTTTACTACCAACCAGAGACACGATTTCCCACGCACTGATGTTTACTGTGTGCACTTTTCATTTTTACATGCCCAAGCCACACTATGCACCAACAGTTCACACCGTAGAACCAACCAACAGAAATTAACATTAACTAAGGCTAACATTATACATATTCACACAAAATACATACATACCACTTTGGGCTTCTCTTAACAAACCTCTGAACACTTCCTCTTGACTCACTAATTAACTAGTGTGCTGTCATGTCTCACATTAGTGTCGTTAGCTCTTTAACAAAAAGGATGAACAACCAGGAAGTACTTCACCTGACCTTAAACTAAACTTAAGTAAACTTGCTTTACATGATCGAAATTATCCAAAAATGAATATTCTTGCTCTTGTGGGCTTGTAAATGGTGCCTCTATCACTGGAAATGTAAAGTAAAAACGTACAAATAAAATGACCTATACAAAGTTCTCAGCGCACACCACCAATACACCAGCGCCATCTCAAGGCAAACAAATGAACTACATTCATATTATCAACTGCAACAGTCAAGGTGAGGGAATCTGTACTGGCATTATGACATTTTTGTAGAACTGTTTCCCAATCTGCATTGTTCATGTCAAGGCTCATATTTCAAATGAGAGAGAAATCTCACAACATTCGACCAAACTCAATTTTCCCTAAAGTGAACTCAAAGGTTGATGGTACCCTTTGCCTTGAAAGAGCATTTTATTGTTCTTCCTCTCACTTTAGGTCACCAGCATAGATAGTTGAGTAAAGTTACTCATTATTTGGTTCACAAAATGGGATGTCAACCTAAAGATTGCGACTTTTAGGTACGCATTTCACAATCTGCTCATGCTTTGGGAGTTAGACGCCATCTATTGGCTCCATTTTTATCAGGTAACGCCCTTCAAAAGCCACAAACCTTTTCAAAATTTAATAGTCAGGCCGGGTCAGCAACAAGATACAATACATATAAAAAAAAACTGCATTTGTTAACAGTGCATAGCAATCAGAGCTAAAGTATTAACATACTTTTTTAATACTTTTTTTAATACTCATTGATCACTCATTTTAGCCAGAGCATCAGAGTCATCAAAGTCTGGTGGTAATCCTTTTGTGGCAATTCCCAGAACAGATCTGAGGTGCTCATCACTCATCTGGGATCTGTGGGGTGGTATGTTGGTGTTCATCACACTCAAAGTCTGTTCACACACAGATGTAGAGCCAAACAATACCAGCATCCTCTGTGCCATCTTCTTGATGTTTGGAAAGTTGGCTGCACTTAATGAAGCAAACAACTCAATCACTTTTAGAGAGTTGAACTGATTATTTTATGTGGCACCGCGTCTTGTGAGAAGGGACATGACAACAGCTGAAGTGCCCTGTCAATTTTTCGAAAATCACAAAACTGAGAGCAGAATTCCTCATGCAGATCATCCAGCGTTCCCATAAAATGATGCTGTCACGACCATGCCTGTTAGAAGGGATGGTTCTTTGGCTAATAAGTGTCTCCTTTTTTTCGACAGACTTACTAAGCTAAGCATTTAAAAGCCCAAATAACATGCTGAAGGGGATCTCTGGCAAAAGCCAAGCAAGCTTCACCGTGTTTTTTCTTGAGCAGGGTTGTTGTCCTAGGTTACTCAATGCTAGACCTTGAGACAGTCGTCCCTGCCTGCTCATATGTTTCTATCGGGGCCATAGATGGGGTCTGAGAGTTTATGTAACCTCTCAGCATACTTTCCTGGCAGGTTTGATGTGACACCTTGCAATTCTTGCCACACTCGCCGAGGTTTTTAACAATGTTGAACTTCATGTGGTTGTTCATGACGCTCTGGATGGTTGCCACAGGGATACCAAACCACTTGTAAATTGAAATGTATGAAATTTTCTCTAAAACCCTGAAAATTCTTATCTATTTAGGACTTAAAAATAGAAAACGTATGCCTAGTAAAGGCCATTTTTGTGTTTAGACTATTGGCTCTAAGCAGTTGCTGAGCCCAGTAAAGGGTTAAAACCACAGTTTCTTGGCAAGTAAGACTACAGCCTTGAATCGAACTTCACAAAAAAAAAAGGATTTAGGCATCCATTCTTTCATAAACATCAGGCACTCACTGTCAACTTTTATTTAACATCGCTACAGATGGTTTCTGGTTTGACCAGTCGAAGAGCGATAATTGAAAATGGCTTGTGTAATCGCTCTCTATATTGCTCCCTCTCTCTGTCTTTCATTCTTCTTCGAGGCTCTGCAAATTCATGTCACTGCACCTATTGTGCCACCTGGTGTTGAAATGTCTGTCATTACAAGTCAAAATAAAATGAATGCAATCATTGACATCAAACCCATTCTGTACCATCTTAGGTGGGCCGGCTTAGAAAGACCAATGGGCCGGATCTGGCCTGTGGGCCGTAGTTTACACATTACACATTAAATTAAAAGCATGAAATCTTTGGAACACATTTTTAGGTCTCACCACTCTATTTGTTTAGAAAGCCACTTTTATTTTGAATGCATCGCCGTGTGCTGTTGTGTGCAGGTACGAGTTGGTGAAGAACATGTTGCCTTTTGAATACCACAAGATTCTGGCCAACATTCGAAAGACAGAGGCTCGCAATAAGAGAAAGAAAGAAGTGGCTGACCAGCAGGAAGACTCAGACAGTGAAGAAGAGGCTCCCAAAGTCACCAATGACAGGTACAACAATCTCTTTGTCCGCACACAGCGCTGAACCGTCTTTTAACGTGAAACTTTGTTGATTTTGTCTTCTCAGTATTGAGGACATCCTGGCGGGGTCAGATAGTGAGCCGTCTGAGGATGAAGGCAAGGCTGGGAGGAAGAAGAAAGGCGGGAAGCAGCAGAAGGGTCGCGCATGGCTGAAAGAGGGAGAGGACGATGACCCTCTCAACTTTTTGGACCCCAAAGTTTCACAAAGAGTGATTGGTAAGAGAAAGACAAGAATCAACATTTAAAAAATATATATTTTCATTGATGTATTTAATATTTTATGGGTATTTCTTTTAATAGTGTACTTGTATTTTTTAATGTATTTTTGGTTTTGTAACACACTGGTGTCATGAGATGTATAAATATTCACAGAGTTTTGAAAATGAAATATTTTACCTCTGGCAGCCACCAACCCCGAGAAGAAAAAGAGCGGCAAGACTGCGGGCGATTTCAAGGTAACTTCAGACGGAAGGCTTATTATCAGAGAAGAGGATATTGCGGATGACCAGAAAGGTAGCAGTCACCATCTTTTTTTGAAATTCTTAATATTTGAAAGCACTGGGAAATTCTATAACATCTCATTGCACTTCTCACAGATGATAGCGAGATGAAGGATATTCTGGAAGAAGCTGGAGTGAAGAGTGTGAGTATTATTACCAATGATGAGGCCAACACAATTGGCCATTGATTCACAATGTTGTTGTTGTTGTTGTTTTTTTTGTTTTTTTTAAAAATATGTGCATCACGTGTTTTGTCTTAGAAAAAAGCGCAAAATAGGAAACTTCGTGATGACAACTTTGATGATATGGACACAGAACCACATCCCAAGTACAAAGGTACATACACCACAGTATACAGTATAGGCATTACCAGCATAGGCAGACAGATGTATTGTTTAGGGATTATATTGTTTTGAATGTTGTTCCTCATATTTTTTTTATACAAATAGGAACAAAATGTAAGCGCGACCCCTTTGTTTGCTGCTTATACATTGAAACTACTTGAAAATTGTTTTGTACATATAGTACCTATCACAAAAATACTGTCGTTGAATAAGAATTAGTATGAAGATATGATGGCATATTGGGACGATAACAAAAATATAATATCTAAAATAAAAATAATTAAAAATTAATTAGTTTATCCAAAATAACAAAAAATCCAAAATGAATTGAATGTACAAATTAATATACAGTGGTCCCTCGGTACATCGTGCTTCGATTTTCGTGCCCTCGGTCTTTCGCATATTTTATGGGAGGGGGGGAGCTATACTGTATTGCGGTGACACACTGTGAGGGTTTCTTGCAAGCCAACAGACGAGGAAACTATAAATGCACTTGCCACGGGCCCTCCTTGGACATGGAACTACTGCAGTACACAGACTTCCTTTGATGTCTCGCCCAGCTGCGGTCATATTAGCCTGGGCATTGAGTTCAAGTCAGATCTGTGCATGATCAAACATGATAACACTATAGAGTGTACACTTGAAATACCATTTTATTATAAAAAAAAAATCTAGAGAAGAGATTTCCAATGGTCTGGTGAACGTCGTCTTTGCTCCTCTCTGCCTGTTGACAACAACATGTGCTGGGGTGCGGTTAATGCGTTACACGGCACGTCCCTGTATGTGTGTGTGTGTGTGTGTGTGTGTGTGTGTGTGTGTGTGTGTGTGTGTGTGTGTGTACACACACACACACACACACAAAGGAAAAATGACATTTACCTTTGGGGCGACGTGACTTGAGCTGGGTGGAGGCGGAGGGGAGCAGAGACCAACCCGCAGAATTTATTTATTTATTTTCTTAAACGGGATTTTTTCTCCAACTAAAACATATCACCTACGCGGTCTCACATATCGCGGTCTCAGTACTTTGCGTTTTTTTCCACGAAAAATAAAAAATATTTCAAAATAAAAAATAATTTAAAAAATGTGCAAAAATGTACAAAAATTGAAAAAAGCAAAAAGGTACATTATACCGTACTGCATTAATCAAATAACGAAGTAATATTAGTTAAAAACTTTGTTAAGAATTCTTCAAGCGTTAGAGTTCGTGAGTTTTTTTTTTAAATCTTATTTTGAAATGTATGCTTTTAATTTGTGGGGTCGCGTTGCATTTCCGTTTCCTGTTTTACATTCTCTGTGCGTCATTCGGCTCGTTACGGTGACGTAGTGAATGACAACGTAAGCTCATATTTATAGTTTATTATCATTTATGTTGATAACGCACGCTACTGCCTATGTTTAGTAAGCGATGAGTGTTTATTCTGTTCTTGTTTGTTTGAGTAGAGGTTGCACTTTATCGTTAGTAGTTGTTGCTAACCCGCTAATGTCAGCTAAAAATACAGTAAATTCATAGATTAAAGTTCGGCAAGTATTTATATGTTAGTTGACTGAGTTTAAGATTGTTGTTGATTTATTATTCAACAGATACTACATGATACACCATACATGAGCCAAAATAAATGTGAAGTTCAACGTGATGACTTGCGTACTCTTTCACCGGAGTCTTTGTGCAGATAACCAGTCCTGAGAACAAATTCTCAACAAACTAAGTAATTTTAGTTATTTAATGAATATACAATAATGTTAATAAGGATAATGTAATGTTAAATAATAGTAGAAAGGAAATAAAATAATAAAAAATACCAAAAAAAATTGGGGCGTACATAGAAAATCTAGGAACTGATACCCTACTTCGCAGGTTTCAGACTTCGTGGGGGTTGACAGCCCCATTAACCGCGAAGTAGGGGGGATCACTGTATGTGTAAATATATATATATATATATATATATATATATATATATATATATATATATATATTTTTTTTTTTTTTTGAAAAGTGGAAGCGCTACTTTGCGGCTTTCATTTTTCACGGGGGGATTCTGGTCCCCATTAACCGCGAAAAACGAGGGATCACTGTTCACTATAATGTTGCCCTCCAGCGTGAAATCAAACAGAAGATTGACTTGTGTGTCAAAGGCCATACCAAATAGCAATTCTTAAATTTTCTATTGGAAATGGAATATGGAGGAAATGAAATGTAAGCCTTTTTGCCCCATTTCATCTGTCGAGAGGTCAAATTTCCTTCGCTTTTAATGTCTTAAAATTTTGGATGATGTTTTACCTTCAATTGGAATGTACTGTCCAGTGGTCTTAAAAGTCTTGGTGAAAATTTGAGCTCAATATCTTTGTCCTAAGGTACTGCCCCCTATGTATCTATGAAAGATGTTAATACCAATACTTAAAATATGTTAGCTTGTGTACTATATTTACTGAATTTAATATATGTTTATATGTATACTTAATATATATATATATATATATATATATATATATATATATATATATATATATATATATATATATATATATATTGTTTTCCCCTCAAATCTAGGGGTTTCAACTGTGAAACATTGAAATTGCTGTACCTTTGTCAATTTTTGAAGTTCCTCAATATATTATATACACTTTTAAATGAATAAAGTGTAGAATTCTAATATGTGAATAACCCTTTGCCAGAGCCAGTCACACTTGTTGGCGTTACAATCATATACATTAGTCCAGCTCATTTTTGGATTATCAAGATGTTGTATCGCATCACATAGCATTCTTGGTTGCTTGGAAACTGCTACAAATATTAAGAGTTATTAAAATACATTTTCTATTAATTTTGAGCCAGTAGTAAACTGATATGTTTATTTATTGAATGTTAACAATTTGTCAGTAAGTAATCGAATGATAATCGATTTTTTTCTGTTTTGTTTTTTTGAAGCAATTCCAACCATTTGGATTGAATGAATTAATAAGTATTTCCAATTGTTTTACTCAGCTGGTGGGTCAGGCATCCACAGACCTTTGGGAGGTAGCGGAGACTTTGGATCAGAGTACAAGTCAAAGGTGAAGCCTGCATCATACAGAAAACACAAAGACAAGCTAAATATGCGTAAAACCAAAAAAACAAACCCATGTATATATTTTGCAGAAAGGAAGAGGGGATGTTAAGAAGACTGGCAAACTGGACCCTTACGCTTACATCCCTCTTAGAAAGGCCCAACTCAATCGCAGGTATGAACGTCCTTTTCAAAGCCGTATTCGTTTCGGAAGATGTGCTGACGTGACGTGACGTGACGTGACGTGACATGCCGCGCTCGTGTTCTCTCATCTAACAGGAAGCGAGCTAAGCTGCAGGGCCAGTTCAAGGGCATGGTGAGGGGAGCTCAGAAGGGGGCGCTGTCAGGGAGAAAAATGCAGCATAAAAAGAGGAGAGCTTGAAGATCACGAACGAATCTTCAAAGATTCATCTTCAACTGTTTGTTTGCGTATGTGTCTCCAATTACATCATGTCTAAGTTAAGTCTAAGTTTGCAAAAAAAAAAAAAATACTGCCTCTATTAATATAAATTTTGCTGTTTTCGAGTGCATGCAGATACCAAAACTAAATAATATGGAATTGTCTCAGCCACCTGAGAGCAGCGTTGGCTTATGGGTGAGCTCATGCATAAATAATTAAATTTTTAAGAGGAGACAAACGTGTTCTTTTTCATGAATATTTAAAACAGTTCCCTTTTTCTAACATTTGTGTGGCATGCCGTCATCAAAATACCAAACTCGAAGACAATCAGATGCTAATCTGCACAAAACAGCTCTCCTTAACTTGGACCTTTTTCTCCCCACTACATTTAAACTTGTATGACTTTGACTTCACTCCCAAATAATTAAACTTTCAAAATTTGCCTTGTGTTTCCGTAAATGTCATGGATGGATTATTAGTGTCCTGACAGCAGTTAAAAGCCAATTTGTTTAATTCAGGTAAAAGCATTTACAGCAGTAAATAATAAATGTCATAAGCGGTCACGTATTTCTACAAAAAACATCTGAACATTGCAGAACTGATTACTTTTATTAGATGAAAGATGTGACTCATAAAAAAACAAATTTAGTTTTTATTGAAGTTGTTAATACAGAAATAATGCAAATGATCATTTCAGTCAATAAATGAAGTGAAAAGCACAAGGTAATCTTTGGTACTAAAGTAGTAAAAAGACCAAAATTGGATGTCAGTCTGAAGGGCTTGCTTGCATTAAAAGATTAAAAAACAACACACACACACACACACACACACACAACTTGACTTTGCCCTAAGAGAAACCCAAGCGTTGAACTCAGCCAAGGCTAATAAAATAAATAAAATTTGTAGAAACTGCCCTGCAGTTGCAACAAGGATTTTAGCTAGTTGAGAATGTCGGCCTAATTTGCAGCAACTCTGAGAGTAGTTTAACAATGAAAACTTCGTTCCAACTTACATCACATGAAAACGCCTTTGTTTTTATGAAAACCTACTGCACTAAAACTAAGCAAAGTTACTCATTCATAACATATTACACATTCCAGAAAGCGAGAGGAAAACATTTTCCTATGAGAGGCCATACTAAAAAAAAAAAAATTATGCAGCAGTAGAACTGTTTTTTATCTGATGGTTAGCACGACTGCCTCACAGTTCGATGCTTGGTGGATCGAACCTCTCGCACATTCAAAAAATATTCATGTTAGATTTACTGAAGAATTTGTATTTGGCTAAAGGTTGAGGGTCGTCCCCTGAACTAGAATCTAACATAAATGGACTTTTTGCTGTCTTCCTATTCGTCACAATGTGAGTACTGAAGTAATAGAATGCTTGGTTGATTTGCACATAGGATGAATATGGTATGTTTTTGCTGTCCAGCAACAAAGCCCACTGGCTTGCAGGAGTTGGACCACGTAATCATCATCACAGCCTGGGAGGGGGTCTGGAAGGCGGCGGTCCCGGGGGCGCACGGGACGGGGGTGGCCCGGGAGGGAGGGTGCGTGACGGAGGCGTGGTGCGGGGCCCTCTGGAAGGGGGTTTGGTGCGGGGGACCGAGTTGCAGACCAAGGGTCGTTGCTCGGCGGGCGCGGGAGGAAGCGAGGCGGTGGGAAGCGGCGAGGATGGGGGAGAGGGGGCGGCGCGGGCGTATCTGGTTGGCTCGCCCTCTTTGACCCGGTGGAAGCGAATACAGCGACCCTGGAAAGACACAACAGAAAAGTTGAGAAAACAACACTTTGGTCTTATCTTTTTGCCCCCCCCCCCCCCCCCCCCCCGCCCCTCCCCCTAAAAAAAAAACATGAACAGTGATATTTCAAATGGCACATCATAATGATGTACTTTTATTACGTTTATACCATTAGGTAGTGATTATTTAATAATATAGAATTAAAAGTCATTAAAGAAATTATATATATATATATATATATATATATATATATATATATATATATATATAAAACGATTATGCATCAATCAATCGTAATTCCGTTTCAACAAATTTTGGTGCTTGAGTTACTTGGTCCCGCCCAGACAAAATTAATGTGCAGTAATAACACAATACTTATAGAAAATTATTACATAGAAATGTGAATTTGGGTAAAATGTTGTTTCATAAGTATGTCAAATAGGTAGCCTGCCGCATTAATCAGCAACCAGGTAGCTCTCAGCTTCCAGCTCCTTCACAAACTATTAGCACTAGCATTAAGCTAACAGACCGAAAGGCTTATGCCATTGCTAAATGCGCCAACCGCTTCAAACTGACATCCTCTTTGTTTTCGGTTTTGCGAGACAATTAACAATGTTTCCTCGTGTATTGTTTAATATTTAAGGCTGCAGTGTTTTTGAAGTGTTTTGAAGCAAATAAGCTGGCGCAGATAAGAGACCGCCTAAGCGAGTCGCGTCCCGCTTTTGCTGACAGAGGCGAGAGTGTCTGAGGGCGGACAGAGGCGCGCCTGTACTCCCTTCACACCTGCGCCACAATAGCTCGCAAAATTAGGCACACACACTTTTGCAGTCTTCCCCTTTGCTCCTCCTGTGCTGTGACACCAAACAGAAAGTGCTTTATGTCTTATGCCTTCGCAACATAAAGAGGCATTTCTAAATATGGCCACAATAGTTAACAGAGGGCGCTAATCATGATTTACAAGGCAGCAAAGAGTGGGACGCTTCTCTTATTGTCCTCATTGATGGCCGCTTGCAAAGTCGGCGTTGTCGCGAGGGATGGAGAGGGGGCTCTCTGTGTCCTTGGTGGTCTGATTATAACACCTTATTAAACAGAGAGGCCCTAAAGTCACACAGGGGCCATTTAGATGGCCCAGGCAGCAGTAGCTTTGTGGCTCGAGGGGCGCCATTGTGCGAGCGCATGTATACGAGGGGCTGCGTAATTGATTGGGGTCAGCCCGCTCGGGGAGAGGAGGGCCGTCGGGGGGTCTGACCGCCAGGGTCTTGTCACCAGGCTGCGGAGAACGGGCCGGTTTGGGAGCAGCAGTACGACACCAGTCTGAGCATATGGACACAATGAGAACACAAGCTCATGAATATGAGTGCGTTTGTGAGCGAGCATGCCGCCGCCGCAACATATGGCCTGAATGGACCCTCTGGCTCATGAATAAACAGCGACAGGAAGGTTCGGGAGAAGCTTGTAAAAAGAGCACTAAGACATAAGAATGTGTTGTTGTTGTTTTTTTTTTTTTTTATGAAGGGCAACAAATTAATTACATTGGAAATTACGTCTGTGAGAGAGAATATTAAAATATAAGCCGATTTTGAAATTGTATTCCTTGTCTTCTTCGCGTCTTTGTTGGATAACTAACACTTCATGTATGGAGTCAATCAGCTTCCTTAAACATCACCATTTGGTTGCCTCAAAATGCTGCTGCTTGCCTCTAAACTGAAGCACATAATTTGCATTCTGGCCTCCCTCAGCCAATTTCAAGATTTGTTTTTCAATGTCTAAATTGTACTTTAGGTCAGCTGACCCGCTGCATGTGTTGTTGTTTTTTTACTTGATTTATTTGTTGTAATTGTTTTATTTTCATTGAAAACAATTGATTCAATTATTTTGATTCATTTCTGCACCAGATCAGAGGGGGTAAATTGCACCATGAGTTTGACACCTGTGAGTTTGTGTATCATGATTTACTGTATAGTACTTGTAGGACTTAATGTTTTTTAATGTTTACATGAATTAAAAAAAAAAAAAAAAACATTTGTATGCACGGAGAAAGTGAATAACGAATTATGCTAATAATTATAATAATTATGATCGTTTTTAAAGGTTGTTTGTTGAGGGAACAATGGAAGTTTCAAATTCCGGTAAGTATTTATCAATATTATAGGTTATATACAGTTAAAGCAGAGCAATAATAAAAAAAAAACAAATTCTCCATTTTTTTCAAATGACAGGTGTAAGTGTATACGAACGAAAATGTAGATTGCAAGAATATAATTCAAACTATTTTAAAACTGCTAAAGTTGTTGTGTTTGCCTAAACTCATTTGTTTCCTCTCAATTACAACATTGTTTTCCCTGTTTCGTTTTTAATGGATAATGGTACCGGGACCTGGCGCTGGCTTTTGAGGGGACAGTATGGGTTCGATTCGTCGTCATGATTGCATTACAATGGGCATCTCGCGTCCAATAAATAAATACTTTTTTTTTTAATTATGTGAGTGTGGAAGGCGTATGTAAACTTAATTTACATAAAATCTAAACACTTGTCGGCGCTGCACCGCAAAATTCACAAAGAGAATTTAGCAGCACGCTTCCCTGTTGTGTTCTACTGTTTGTCACAGCTTTGTTCCCCCTTTTGGCGCCTGTCTCTTCCCAAAGCTCAACTTATTTTTAAGCACAAGCCCCTAAAACATCTCCGGCGTTCCTCCCAACACCACATGTTTTCTTTCTAGGCCTCAAGACTGAACCCTTCACATACACACATACAATCATGATCCAGTCAATATGGTGTGCGTACACATGGGTGGCCGATACAGTGAAGGCCAACGTGAGCGCAGACACGCATGCGACCTGACAGCTCTGCCTGTCATCAAGTCTCACACATGGAAGCGTACAGTAGATGCACTACACTACTACACGGTGCTGCTCTCAAACAACACACGACATATTTCATAGAAAACCAGGATGTAAACATGAATGTTTGTGGATTCTATGTTGTGTATATATAAAAAAAAAGGCAATCCCACTTTTGGAAGCGATACTAAGGGACTCTTAGAAAAATACTGTACATCATCACTTTTATGCCATCTATCCTTCACTGTTATTGGATGATGTCATCAGGTCAAGGAAAAATTTAAATCAAATCAATTCAACTTCACTTCAGCTGACATCATGCAACAGTGAATATCACAGCAAAACCCAATGCTGAGTAATAACATAAAAGAAGTATGAAGGAAAATCACACTACCCATGTTAAGCATTTTCTACAACAATTAAAAAAATATAAAGACAATGATTGTGAAGGATCCTTTGAATATATTTTTCAATGAGTTTTGGAGTTGGCCATCTCTAACAAATTATGAAAACTATTTCAGAACAATTCTTTATCTAGTTTTTTTTTCTTTCATCTTTCTCACACTGAAAATTTCTTCCCCTATTTTTTCTATACGCACAGTATTGAATTTGAATGTTTACAGTTGCTATACTCTCTGCAAAGACTATTCTTGATGCATGTTTAAATAAACTGTTCTGGACTTGTTTTCCAAAAAATGAGGAAAAAAAAATATATATATATATATATATATATATATATATATATATATATATATATATACTGTATATTCCTGAGGTGACTAAAAAGGCCACATCAAAGAAAGTTTTATTGGAGTTTTCTGCCTCAATGATGAACTTGATTGTATCCCCTTCAAGTTCCTTTTGATGAAAACATAAACATTGTAAATAATTATTATTAATATAGTTGCTAGATTAGTATTATTATTTGACACTTATTTTTTAGTAGATTAAAAAAAATTGCTACTTGGATACTTTGCATGCTCTTGACTGCAATCGTCCAGCCCCCATGAATCATGTGACCCCAATGTATAAAGGTCACGATGTGCAATGCATTTCAATGGATCATTATGTAAGTGCTTATTAAGATTTTCACGTTTAAGTGCAACCTTATATTTATACAATCATAAATACTCTTGAAGACTGGACCATTTTTTATTGAACGTGAATATTATTTCATTACTCACGATGTTGGCACTATTATTTTTCAGGCGGTAATCTGTAAAAAGTTTGAGAATCACCACATTGGATGCATCATCAAATATAGAAAAATTAACTCCACCTTCAAACGAACGACTGTTTTGCCCCATCAGCAAAAAACCAAAACAAACTTTAAAAAAAACAAACAAACAGGAAAACAATACAAGGTAAAACAAACAAAAAAAACCTGACATTTGATTCTTAGCAGCTGGCTCTCTTTAAACTGTTGGCAGCCCTATACTTCAGATAAATTAAAAGCTTTTTGTTTTATTCTAAAGTTTCACTTTACCTTTATCAGAAAGCTTCTTCCAAAGGTGCACAAATAAAGGCTTCCCACAAATATAATGATCTGAATCATGATTCAAAGTCATTTTTTGAGTAATTTAGAACCTAATTCAGTTTGCATTGCGCTATGTCTAAAAGTATCCAAATAAATTGCCTATTTCACTGGTAACAAACATTACTCACAAAACTAAAAATCAGAGTTTGATTTGAAGATGATTTACAACTATTGTCATTCACAAATGAACCAAATGGACAAACCTTGTGACTGACTAGTGTGGCAAGCAGTTCCAAATGAGTTGGCAGAGGCTCCGGTATTATCCTGAATGGAATAAGCGACGGATGGATGGATGGATGCTTTGGACGTGTGGCAGACATTAAAAGTCGAGCCTTAAACGCCACAAGAAGTGAGTGATGAAATGTGTTGGATAAAATTAGGGTGAAGTGGAGCTTTAAAGCAAAGTGATTGGGTGACGGACGAGGTGGGGGGGGGGGGCAGGATGGCTGAGGACCCTCTGGTCTCTGCCGTCCTGTGTGACGGAGCATCCGTGCCATCAGCTGTGGGGACAAAAGAAGGGAATCTCTTGTGTCACAATATGGCTCGTGGCCTTTAAACTGCCCATCTGTTTATGTGACGCTCACTCGGCGGCGCTGACACACAACTTACAGTGACAAGCGCACACGCATGCGGACGCATGAAATGCAAAGACAGCGTGCGGCAGAAAGTGGCAGCATGCTGATGGCCGTTTGCGGATGCAGCGAGCTAAAAATAATGCAGGGAGAAAGCGGATCGAGCGCTCGATAATCTGTCCAGATTTGCTGTGCCCTTTGCCATCTTAGTTTGTTTTTTAAAGAAAGCCATTTGGGGGCTTCTGCTATATGTGCTATCAAGTGTGGGTGCATAGATTGGCATCTGGGGGGGGCAACGCGTCCTCGAAGAATTTTCCAATGTGTGATGCAAAATGGTTGGCATTTGTAAGATCATTTTACACCCCCCTTGTAGAGCCACAACCATATCCCAGGAAAGTTTACCTTGCTTTAGCATCGTAAAGCATCATTCAGTTTTTACATTCATCTACGCAAAGCAAGATTTGCGTTTCACTTCAATAGAATTACCTTAAATGTGATTGCTAGTCGCATTCCTAATTTTTAGCTGAATATATGTTGAAGAAAAATATAAGTTCCACTCCTCTTTTCTTTTAAGTGTGTGTGTGTGTGTGTGTGTGTGTGTGTGTGTGTGTGTGTGTGTGTGTGTGTTGTAACTTTTTTTTTGGGGGGGGGGGCATGCAAAGAAGGGATCTCAAACACAAGGTGCCATTCAAGCTAGATTCGTCACTTCCGAGGGCATTTTACTCACTCAACATAGAAAAGTGTTGCGTTTATTTCAGGGGTGTCAAACTCGTTTTTCTCGTGGGCCAAATTGTAGTTATAGGGCCGAAATGACTGTGAAGTCAAATAAATGTTCAAGTTCGTCACACACTTTTGCTAGTTTTGAAATCAGAGGCCGGTAAAAGAGAGGGATTGGGAACAAAAAGTGTTTTGGTTTTTTTTTTTGCCCAAAACTCACAAGTTTGGAATTTTATCTCGAAACTTGAATTCAAATCAGCATTTTGCGGGCCACATAAAATGATGTGGTGGGCCAGATCTGGCCCCCGGGCCTTGAGTTTGATATCCGTGATTTATTTGTTTTAGTTTTTGTAATCATATTTTGGAAAAAAAATTGTTACCAAATTATTTTTGGAGTTAGAACCTAACTTTGAGGATGAATAGGACTGGACAATTATTCAAAATGAAATTGCAACGTGGTAATGTGGTCATTTTCAAATCAATTTGGGTTCAAATATTTCTCACATTTTGGGACAAAATAATACAAAAAATAAATTGTGTATATCTGTATTGATACATATAATTGGTCCATAAAATAAGGTATAGTTGTATATGAATGAGACGAGATGAATGTATTGCTTGTATTTGTTAAAAACAACTTTGGAGGAGGACCTTCAAAAAAATAACTATATTATCTCCCAGTAAACTATATAAACTCCTTAGCTTGGATGTCAGTGACAAGAATTCTTGACAGTTGTGGCGAGCACGCCCCTTAATATTATGCCAATAGAGCACTGTTTAAATGTGGTTATAGACACACACAAACTAGTATTTTGTCATAAACACACTTTTCATTGTTTTTGTTGATGTTTTGTCAAAGGGAAGGACTGTTGAGATGTTTCTGATGCTGCGAAAAAGAAATATTTATGCCAAAGTCACTGTTGTGCAGAAAACACAGCTTTTCACAAAAATGCTTATTTTCTCCGTTTGTCTCCTTTTCAGATAACGCTTGGCACTGAAAGAGTTAAGGAGGAAAAACTAAATTGTTCAGTCCTACAAATCACATAGTTGACAATATTGTTTATGAACAATTTCTTGAAAAAAATGGCTAGTATGCTCTATCTCTGCTTCTTGAGCAGTATTGTCATTGCAGTGAAAGGCTCCGGTTGTGCCTAATCTTGTAAAGTTTATTATTTCCGTGCATCACACATCGCAGGTACTTATTTGCTCTACATTAGCCATCAGTAGTTTTTCAGCTTCGGTACGAGAGCTTGTTAGTGATGTTTCGGTGTAAATCCTCTTCCAGCTCGCATTGAACATGATGTATACGACTTCACATATTTATTGCTTTTGCCCCAATATCTGTCACTATTCGAAGCTCGACTGACAGCAGCTCTTTGACGAGGTCTTAGCAGTCTTTTATGTTCGCTTGGCCTTTCAGTGGAATCATGCTCACTTGCCGCACAAGTGCACCCCACACCCCCCTTCCTTTTCCTTTTGTATATATGTGAAGAGTAGTTTCATTTTTCTCAGTTAATGGGGCATGAAGGCAGTTGTGCTCATTGTTGGGACATCTCTGTGAAGTGACTGAGAAAACGTCTCAAAACCTCCCAAAGATCGATTGTGAAGCTCGGGAAGAGAAAAAAAATGAGATGAATCCATTGATTTTAAGACTATAAATGCATACCGTTACACGCGATGAAGATGTGGCACAGCCGACAAATTGATACATTTTCCAATCGGGGCCGACAATGACACCATTGACAACCGCAGATCACACCATGGCAACCAGTATGATGATGAAAACATGTCCCGGAGGTTATAGGGGCGCAGTATGAGGGTCCAAGGTTACAAAACAGGCGCGGCTGTGCTCTATCCAGTTGTGTTACACTTTTGTGTAACAAACAATGATGCGACTGCGGCAATGGCGGCCGACAGAACTGCACATCTTTAGAAAAGTGACATAAAAAGTGAGTGCCTCGACGACAATGGCGGCATTGATGACATGATCAAGAGGCCATTTTACACGCACTGGGTGCGAAAGAATGAGCTGCCGCCGTGATTTGTACATGTTACACACAGACATGTTGTCTGACTGGAATGAGGCTGCAGATGTTTTCTATCTTTGGGAGCATGACGAAAACACTGTCTGCAAAAGAGCCTTTAAGTGGTTGTTACCCACCCTCAAAAATATCCATAATTATAGTCATAATGCCAGTGTCTGCTGCGCACATTTTGTTTTTGTTGCATACAAAATGACAAAGGAATGCAAGCCAGCCCAGCACTCACCTGGTCTCCAGGCTGAGGCCTCATCAGAGAGACTTGGTCATAGCCTCTTCTAAACAGAGCCCACAGAGCGTCCAGCTTCCCCTGGGGAGGTGAGGGAAGGGGCATACGCGCGCACACACGCATGATTAATTAAAATATTGAAGATGCGTCAACAGAGTTCACGCATCACTTGAAAACAAACCTGAATGGGCGTGTACCACCTCCTCCGCTGGGTGGGCCGGCGGTTGGCTTTGCGAGGCTTGGGTTCGTAAGGCTCAAATTCCTGCTCGGGCATCTTGACAACAGCATTTTTTGGTTTGTCCAACTTGGCGCCCTCCTCGGTGGAGCCCTTCTCCCCCCAGCGCACCTGCACGAAACATGTCAACAACAAATGACATGTAGAGTTTAAACACGAGAAGTGGCAAACTTGTGTGCGTGTCGAACCTCCATGCGTTTAATGCCCCCCACTCCTCGTCCTCCGTAGTAGGAAGCGTCCACTGTTGGCCACCTCTTCTTGGGCATCCCATCTTCATCGTCCGATTCCTTTTGAGAGCAAAACAGCGCGTAACATTCCATATGCGCAGTCTCCAATGAAATGAAATATGATTGTGACAGCCATTACACGTTTGAAAACAATGAAAATTAGCATATGTCATTTTTGTGTGAACTACTTTATAGTTTCTACCTCTGCTTAGAAACTATATTTAGCCATGTATAATGAGGTGGCAAACAAATCTCTGAATTTGATTTGCAGGAAATGTGTTTTCGATTTCTTGTACCAATTATAATGCATCAAGGGGAAACTCAATTTTCACTCTGATGCATGGTATATTTATATTTTTCTTGAACACCACATACAAAACCATGTTACACACATTGGGGGGATGGCATGTTAAAGGGCTTCACAACAGTGCTCAGCAGATTAGCATCCCTCCATTTTCTATAGCTGCTTACTCTCGGGCGGTAGGTGGGGGACATCCTGAACTGCTTGCCAGCCAATTACAGGGCACAAACCATTCATGCACCCAACCGCACCTAAGGACTATTTCGAGTGCTCTCGAACAAGCAATTGCCATTTTTTACCTCCGTTTCCAGAGTTGATGTCTTTATAGATTAGCTACGCTGCCCAAATTCTGATGAGTTGCACCAGCGCAAATACTACTCCTACCAATATTTTTTATGTTTTTAATTAATATTTGAAGTCAATCAGATCAACTTGCTCCAGCTTTCCTGTGTAGGGTTTGCATATTCTCCCCATGCCGAGTAGTAACTTTTGTAAACAACCATTCACGCATCTAATCACACCTAAGGACAATTTAATATGTGCAATGCTCCTGCCATGCGTGTTTTTGGAGTGTGCGAGGAAGCCAAAGTGGCCGGAGAGAACCCGTACAGGCTCGGGGAGAACATGCAAACTCAACACAGGAAGGCCGGAGCCAGGTGGATTTGAACTCGGGTCCCTGAACTGCGAGCCGGAGGGGCTAAGCCGCTGAGCCACCTCTAATTTTTCATTAAAATTGTTTTTTGTTATTATACTGTGGTTAACCTATTTCGCACTACATTTTAAATTGCACAATTGATCATCATGGTATAGATCACTAGATGATGTACTTACAGGTTCCGGAGGAGGTGGAGGGGGGGGTTCTTTAATGACCTGAAGGTCAAGAAATCAAAAAATCATATTAACGTCATGGGGCTAAAAGGGTTTTTGTCAAATGATACTAAAACGCTAATGTGTCAACTTACCACGGTGCAGCAAAGAGGCCAAAACCACCACATAAGCAGCAGGGCCAAGAGCAAGAACACCACCAGCAGTGAAATCAGCACAATGGTGCCGTCAAACTGCACGGACGACACACAAACAACGTTGACCGTGCGATTAGATTCCAGAAAAGTCAACCGGAGCTAAACCTATGCCACTGTGCAGTCCAGTACTCACGGTCTCCTCTGATGACACACGCAACAGAGGAGACGTCAGTAAGAAGAGAGGAAGAGGACTGGAGGAAAGCCAAAAGAATTTTTGAAAGGAAAAGAGAAATATCATTGAATAATAGGTCAAGGGCGCGCCCACGATGTACTCACACATTCAGTAGTTGTGATGTGAACCGAGCTGGTGATGTAGGAGATGCCCTCGTTCATGCTCACCTGCAAGTAGATGACCCTGCAAAACAAAGACAGGACACACTCATGGAGCGGGCTTGCTTGGACTCCTTGGCCTGCTGTACACGCTTGCCTGAGGGAACCTACACATTCTTCCATTGTGCTTTGTCCATACTTGCACGCTCTAAAATGCTGACATGTACAATTTCCCAAAATCCAAAAAGAGGAATTCTCCAATTTTCAGACTTAATTTACTCTGCACAGAAACCGCAGACCTGTGTTGAATGAAGTCTTATTCATCTGGAGCTAAGATATTTTTTTGTACAACTTAGCAGAACTTAATGGATTTAATGACATGTTTCATGATGAATAGTAATGTTAATGTTTTAGGATTAAAAGTGATATTGCACTTGTACTATTTCTGACAACATTAAACAGGAATAATAAATCTGAAGTGAAAAGTAAAATTCAGTGCAGGCAAGGTCATACTTTTCATCTGGTTTTGATCTCAAGGGTGTCAAACATACGGGACGCTAATGGGTCTAATCCCGCCCACGAGATGATTGTGTAAAGTATAAAAATGATCTGACTTGGTTTCAAAAAAGAAAAAACCTGAAATGTTTTATGTTAATGTTTCATAATTAATAGTGATATTGCGCTTGTACTATTTTGGACAGTATTAAAAAAAAGAATTAATAAATTGAAGTTGTTATTTTAAAGTTATATAAATCTACACAGTGAATTTATTGGTCCGGCCCACTTGGTAATAGATTTCCTCTAGGCGGCCCAAAAACTAAAACGAGATTGACACTCCTGCAGTCGATGAAGGTTTCGTTAACATTTTAAATACCATGACTGACCACGCTCGAAGATGCCACTGATTATATAGTGCCCCAAGCTTTTTATGAAAATGGCCCCCCACAAAGAATGGGTCCCTATGCATAGAGCAGATCCTATGCTTAGGGAGGGTGGCCTGATATACAGTATATTATGTATTGCCATGATGAGACCTCCAAATGCAACTGATAGACATCAAAACAAATTCATTTTTCAATTTCGTTTCTTTTTTTATGCTGCTTGAACATTACTTTCCTTGAGAGACTTTTCCCAGGGGATAAAGTGCCATCCATCCATCCAACATCCATCCATCCATCCATCCGTCCATCCATCCATCCGTTCATCCATCCATCCATCCATCCATCCATCCATCCAGTCCCAACAGTACAGGACCCAATATGACAGGTGAAAAATACGTAAAAATGTGACAATACATGGCAATCATAATAAAAATGACAAATGTATGACTATAGAAAGTGTATGCAATTGATATTATACCAAGATTATAAAATAAGATTATAATAAAAGTGAAACAAACACATGGGTGAGCACAGATACAGTACCAGGTATCGGTAATAAGCAGCCGATACTAGTATAGGCTGCTCCCTTGGAGCAGGTGTACAATCATAAACAAGAAATGACAAATGAAAAGAACAGAAAATTGCATCAAAGTTTGTGAAATTTTAAGGAAAAGTTTTTATTTAATATGTAGATCTTTCAAATTATGTCATTTTTTTGGGGTGAGAGGTTGTGTATCAAAAGTACCGTATTTTTTGAGCAATAAATCACGCTGGCATATAAGCCGCACCAGCAAAAATTGAGCAAAAAACTTTTTTTTCCACGGATAAGCAGGTTACCGGACTATAAGCCGCAGGTAGTAACAACAGATATTTATGCAGAAAGTTGATATATGGAAGTTTTATAC